>NW_024962296.1:371287-388019 GCF_019238085.1 Lagopus leucura
CCCATCCCATCCCATCCCATCCCATCCCATCCCATCCCATCCCATCCTCATCCCTTCCCACATCATCCCATCCTGCTCCATCCCTTCCTGTTCCGCCCTGCCCCGTCCCATCTCATCCTGCTCCATCCCACCCCACCATCTCTTGCTGTTTATTCTTCATAAACTCGCTCAGCGCACACCAACAGAGAGATTTATGAGCTGATCAGAGGGAGAGCAAATTCTTTAATGTCAGGACTTTCTCTTCCTTAGAACAGCAATATGGTTTGAAATCTAGTTTACAGAAAGCAGAGCTGTGTTTATACTTGTCAGAAGTTACCCAACTTGGCAACAGTTCTTCCCATCATGCAAATGTCATAGCAGTCATTGCCAAATGCTGCAGAGGCAGAGTTCAAATCACTACTTCCAAGCCTGTAAATATTCTGAAGAAACATGTTGCACAGTGTACATGCTATGCGTTTGCACACGCCTGAAATGGCTAAGTAGTCATAAAAGGAGCTTTATGATTAAAATGTAAATTTGGAAAAGCCTAAACTTGACCTAGGATTATTTTCAGGGAACTTTGTTGAAAATCTCTGCTACGTTTTGAAAATACCTCCTTCTCCTCAAAACTTTTGGTTTTTACAGTGCTCCTATTTCTCCTAAGACTCTGTGCAGTTGACCCTCCTTGAACTCCTTTCCCCCAGCCCTGCACTATGAAAACTGAGAGGCAGTGGGCAGCTTTGGAAGGAGCACAGCCCTGCAGGAGTGCTGCATCAGCTGAGTGGACAGCAGCTGGGGCCAACATGGGGCCCCACTATTGCTTTCCTTTCCGAGAACACTGGAGATTGAAGGCTTCCCTGCAAATGCAAAACCTTTTCCTGCTGACCGAACTTGCTGGGGTTGCTGTGACCTGCCAGGCTGCTGACTCGGGGGATGAACACGCAGCAGATCAAGCAGAGTGTGCAAATGTCACAGCGCCTCTATGCTTGGGATCTGAAAGCTAGCAGGGAGAAAGGGCTTGGTTGCTAAGTTAGCAGGGAAACACTGCTGCAAAAGCCATTGAGTCTGGTACACTGTGAGATGCTGAGCTTTTCCCTTTCCAGCTAGAGCACCCTGATGACACAAAGTGGAGAGTTTCACTGCTGCTGCCCTGGCCTGTTTGAAATTCTGCCCATCTCTCTCCATCCCCAGCTCCTCCTGCCTGGCCCATGGGTTACATTTTCCTTTGGGCCCAGCATCTCTCTAATGACCATCTCCTCTGGAACAGCTCTTCCTAGAGGGACTCTGAAAGAAAAGCAGTACTCCTGTCAACAAGCTCCTCAACCAAGGACAACCCTCTTCCTGGGAGTCAAAACACTCTCTTCTTACATCTGGGGCAAGGGAAAGAGGCACCTGTCAAAGGGGTTGTTTCTTACTCCTCTCTTCTCACTCTGCCAGCAGCAACAGCACTGCTCTTCTGCCTGTTGCTCAGGTGGATCAAAAACCCCAAAGGCTTTCAGTACTTGCTATACATCCTATTACTAGTACTTGTTATACATCCTATAATGAGCCCTATACCCACCGTCACTAATTCCTCCAGGAGCAGAAACTGAAAGTTCTCAAAGCTCTCCCTGAAGTTACTGACAAACAAATGGGTTAATGAGAAGGGAATGTGTTACTGGCTGATTCCAGGTAGCCAGCTATCTCATGTGCCAACCTAACAAATACAAGATGACGTAGCTAGCAGAGGTCAACACTCCTCATAGGGTTTACCTTGACCAGCTACAGAGAAAAGTATTTCCTGTGCCTTGCTGTTTCACTGTGTTTGCTTTCAAAGGAGGACACTTCAAAAGGCAGTACTTCAGGAAATCAAAGTAAAAAGGAATTGGGTTTTTTTCACACTTGCCCTTAAGCATTCCTGTGGCTGGTTTAATCAGCAGTGCAGGGCTCTTCTGGATGCAGTCAGTGATTAAAGCCCACAGCGAACACTGATTTCTCACGTAGCTTCCACCTTCCAGAGACAGCATTTTGATGCAAAAGAAAAGGAAGCCAAATGAGATGTACATGTTGTGGTATAAGCCAGAGGAAAAGCAGAACCAGCTGCTGAATCCTGGGATCAGCATGCATTCCGAGATGAACATCTGTCCTGGTTTAGTCAATAATCAACAAGAAATGTGCTAGGAATCTGTATGGACACAAACTTCTCAGCTGCCTCCCTGTCTGGAAAGAACCATAGCTGTGCTATTTTTCTAAAAAAGAAAAGGCACTGGAATATGAGCAAACCCACACAGAGCTGAAGCAAATACAGGCAGTATAGCAGAATGGAAAGGCATCAGCAATCTGCATAGGGAAGTGTCTGGGTTAAAAATAAAATGAAATCTGATGTTCGAATTCTAGTAGCTTTTTTTTTTTTTTCAGCTGTAGAGCAGCTGTAATCTCTCTCAGTGGAACAATGTACACATTCAGAGAACATTGGGAAAACTGGCAGATAAGTTTCCTCTTTTGTTCCTTAGGCAGCAATGTCAGGCTGCCCAGAGAGGCTGTGATGCCCTGTCCCTGGAGGTGTTCAAGGCCAGGTTGGACGGGGCCCTGGGCAGCCTGGCCTGATATTAAATGGGGAGGTTGGTGGCCCTGCATGTGGCAGGAGGTTGGAGATTCATGATCCTTGAGGTCCCTTCCAACCCTGGCCATTCTGTGATTCCGTGACTTTGTGTGTCCTCTCCATGGCTGCTGCAAGCATCTGCTGTGGACCAAGAACCAGGGGGCTGAGGACACGAGGGCTGAGCGTGCGTCTCCTCCATGGTGCCTGACAGAAGTGACAGGAGCTGTGCTCATGTCCTTCCTCCCTTCTGCTCCCAGTGCTGGTGATCTGCTCTCACATCACCAGAAAATATCTCAGCCATACAGGATTACCATCCGTGGTGACTGGCCTGACCTCAAGACACACAAAGACAGCCACAAAATGCAGCAGCCCAGGTTCGAGTGGGCCTATTAAAAGGCACTTCAAACCCTACACAGTTACCCAAGTAACAATTTAACATTTGTTTTAAAATGACAGCCCTTCTGCAGAAAGTAGGTCATTCCTTCAACATCAAATTCAAAACAGACAGACCATGGCTGTGTTCATTTAAACCAGTTATTCTGGTTATTGGGCACTTCCCATTGCTATCTTAAGCTGAAAGCAACCCTCTGTGTCTTACCAGCACCCAGTGAGGCAGCGGAGATGCTCAGATCTGCCCAGGCTGTGTCACTGGATATGGCACGGGTGCCCATGGAGGCCTGGGGAGGGGACCATGGGTGGGGGTCCCCCAGTGCTCTGCCAGCACAGCCCTGAGAGCTTGGGCAGGAGCCTCCTGCCGGGCAGCGTCCTTCAGGAGTGGGCAAGATTCCTGGATGCAACATGGACACGGGCCCTACCCAAGTCTGAAGAGTCTCCTGCAGCGCAGCTAGAAAGCAACCTCTAGCAGTTCTGGGGAAAGCAACACACAGAGGGGCTGGCTCCTGGCGCTGCCCCCGCTGAGGTCAAGCCCACACCAGCGCACTCAGTAGGCACTAAGGCAGGCAGGCCCAAAGCCACCCTGTACAGAGGTGGCTCGCCGGCGCCATGGGAGCTGGCGGGGATGGCGCATGCACAGCTGGGTGAGGCAGGAGGCACGGCGGCTCACCTCCATCCCCGCTCCCGTCTCTGGGGAACAGCTGTGCAACCTCACACGGAGAAGTAAACCATTTGCCAAGGCCCTGCCAGCCCAGGAGCCAGAGCGGCCTCTCGGGCCTGCACCCATGAGGTCTTCCCTCAGCCTTCTCCTCCCAACAGGGCTGGCCGGGGCTGAGCCTTCCCACCCAGCATCCCCAGCCTGCACCTTGCTGCTGGCAGGGAGCAGGTGTGCTGAGCAGATAATGAGCTTTTCATGGAAAGTTGGATTCTGCTGCTATTAACATCCCGGTGACACCCTCCTGACAGCCAACACCTACTGCACACTGCTCGCATGGCTGGAGACAAGTGAGATGATCCGTTTAGAAAGAAACTGGCTACAAAGGAGCATTTCCCCCTGCTGTCTTCATACAATGTATCTGATTAGTTTCATTTCCCTGCCCTTAAATGTCAAGTGCCTCTGTTGGAGATACAGTTTATTGTTCCTGTCTCCGAAGCCGGTTGCAGCAGGCCAGGGAAGCAGGGGAGAGGAATGCTTTCACGGTGCTTCTCCACCTGGAGCGGCATTTTGCTCCTCCTCGGATCAGTGCAGCAATACCTTCATACCAGACCTCAGACTTGGCTTCCCTCTCACCTGGTGGGCACAGGGCCCAGCTGAGCCACTGAGCCATGACAGGGCTCATGGCCACAGCGCTGTGGGGATGGCACCGCAAAAGGGGGACTTTGATGGGGGCATGGAGGAGCCTCCAGCACGTGGCCAGCAGCCAGCACAGCGCCAGCCTGCGTGCTGACCCCTGCTGCAGCCCGGCTCCTGAGTACAGAGGGCTGGAGCAGAACGCTCTGAGGTCAGCTGCCATCCTGCTGCCCCGTGCATGGCAACCCCTCACACACGGCCGGGCACCTGTGTCCCCGAGCACCAAAACAGAAGGCCCTTCCCCTGCGCTCATGCCTTGGGCTGCACAGCCCAGCAAGCTGGGGCAGAAAGAGGCTTCTAGATCATTCCTTGCCACTGCTACTTCATTTCCAGATTGCAGCAGAGCAGATTTCTCATTCACTTCTGATTCCCTTAGGCCCTCACCATAAGGTCTGTGGTAGTATTTTCTCTCTCTTCCCTACACTAGGCAGAAGACATCTGTTCTGATAAAAGAAGATAGGAGCTCGAAGCAACTCTGTAAGTAGCAGAGTGCGTGTAGGAAGACAACAAGCCCAAAAATTGAATGTGTGTGTGATCCCAAATCCCAAAAGCTGAGTGTGTCACAGAGCAAGGGACAAACACACAGATCTGCAATAGTGAAATCTGCAACTCAAGGTTTGTTCCTTAGAAGCAGACCTGCAAGTACAGCGCAAGTAAACCAGTGAAAGAAAACATGAAGTAAATGGAGTGGAATCCAGAAGTAAAAAGCCATAATGTAAGCAAGACATGCATATGTCCCCTGCTGAGCTTCCGGGTCTCAGCAGCACTGAGGACACTGCAGGTACCGCAGGCAGCACCGACGCCCTCCTGGGGACCGATGTGGCTGAGGCTGAGCGGCTGCAAGACAGCAGCCGGCTCAGGGCCGCGCTGTGCCGACCCCCCCGCTGCAGTTCTGCAGGAGGCCCAGCGCTCCCCGGGGTCATTTCGCTGTGCTTCGGCTCTTCCAGGAACTCCGAGTGCTGACAGCCGTCCCTCCTCCGCCCGGTGCCCAGTGAGAGTGCTGGAGGAGGCTGTTCTAAGGATGCTAATTGAGCACTTCTTATTAAAAGGAAAAGAAAAAAAAAAAAAAAACCTTTGCTCTATGAGCAGGGCACTAGGCATGGAAGCAGCTGCAAGTGTTCAGGGAACTGATGATGCTGCTGTATGTCCCTGTGCCAGGACAGGATGCAGAACTGTGCCCACACTCCTGGCTGTGGGAGCTGCCCATCATCTGGAGCTGCAGCACGCTGTGACTCTCAGTCCTATCAGATAAATAGTAATGCAATGATACACCACAGTTATTTATAGCAATTGGCTTTCTGCAGAATTTTCATCCAAAGTTTTCTAAAGGCTTTATGTAAACGTGCCAAGTTCAGCACAGGTGTTAATTTTATCACGACTAGAACTTATCCTTAATCTAAATATTGATGCATGAGTCACTAAGGGATGTATAGAATTGCTTCATACAGCTCCATCCACAAAACAAAGCTGGTGATTCACTCCCAGGCAGTACCTCAAGCTACAGTCTGGAAATGGAAGAGCAGAAGTGCTCACATGTCATTTAGAGAGGTGAAAGAGACAATCTATAAACATGGCCAGGCAGGATGCCGATACAGTTGCTCATTTCTCCAGTGTATTGCCTTGAGCTCCTTGCCTATAAGAGCATATCTTCTTCCCACCTGAGCAGATGACTTCTGATCCCGGGCAAGGTGAAGTATCATCAAATCATAGATTACCTCTAAGGTAATCTAGCTCAACCACCCACCTACGACCAATGCTGCCCACTAAACCACATTCCTTAGCATCATATCTACCTGTTTGTTGAACACCTCCAGGAGTGGTGACACTGCTACCTCCTCTGACAGCCCATTCCAGTGCCTGATCACTCTTTTGGAGAAGAAATTATTCCTAATATCCAACCCAAACCTCTCCTGGAGCAACTCAAACACAACTCAAAAGGCCAACAATCACTGAGTCAAAAGATGAAAGGGGTTGAGACATCTTCATTGTCTCCTTGTAACCTTCTACTTATAGGAGTAAATTCACACAAGGTGAGTGTAACTGCCCAATTCATGAATTCTACCCAAATTTTTCTAGCAACTAAAGCTAGAAAAAATCTCAAATATTTGTAAATACTGGGGATTCCTTGTAAGCAGGAATTATCATGGACTGCAGACGTGGCTGCTCTCTCCATGAAGACCTGGGAGCAGGGAAGTGGAGCACAGAGCAGTTGCTCTCATTGCAGCAGATGCTCCAGATGCAGGCAGCACAGCCACTGCTCAGCAGAGCACCATGCATTCCTGCTGCAGAGTATATCCATATTTCATCTGCAGCCCCCTCCACCTGGACTCACTGCTTTCAGAGCTGGGTTTGCACAGCTTTTTTGCTGCTCAAACATCCCCTCTGCACTGAGATGCACCAACAGAAGCTACTGATGCTTTCCTTCAGGAAATGGCCTTGTTCCTCAATCTCTCACCTGTCCCTGTTCCCTCCAGCCTTCTCCCAGGCAGTCTCATGCAATAGGAGAATGAGGTAACAAGTGAGAAGCCAAAAAAAAAAAAAAAAAAAAAAGCAGAAGAGATATGTGGTATCAAGAGAGAGCTAAGACACTGGCACAAGATTGTGATACAACCATACTGCACTTCGAATGCCTTTGCAAGATTCCAATTTGCTGACAAGCACGAAATCTGCACAAGCTTTCCCCAACACCCACCTGAGAGTCAATTTGGAAGAAAAAGCCACTTCTAATGATAGTGGAAATTTCAGATCAGAGATGTGCTTAAGGAAACAGCGAGTCTCACACCTTTTGCACTTGTTCATAGGTCGCTGCAAAGAGACAGGCGCGCTTTGCAAACATTGTGTGTCAAGAATTCCCATTTCTTTCCAGCTGCTCCAAGCTTCCCACTGAGCCTGCAGATTCCCATGCCTGCCTGCAGGTTACATGGGTTCCAGCAAGTGGGATTTTCCATGCAACTCCTGGCATGACAGTGTGGTACAGAGAGTGCCCAGAGGGAGGAAAGGCAGAAGCTGCTTTGAAGTAAGAGCTGACAGAGAATGTGGCATAATTCAGTTAGCCCAACTGCCAAGCAGAACCAGGCCAAGTTGCAGAGGACGCTCAGTTTCTCAATACCAGGCAGTGCTCATCAACTTGCAAAGGAGCTTGCAAGCTCCAAGACAGGAAATAATTATTCATTTAATGTCTGGAAGGGAGTTTTGTTAACAGGATAAAGGAAGATTTGTAGCAAATTTAGTAAGGAAGATTTGTAGCAAAAAAAAAAAAAAAAAGATTTGTGCATTTAGGGAGGGGGAGGATCTGTTTGAGTTAAGATACCAGTTTCACGTAAGAAAACAAAGCCCATCACCTTCTTGAATGGGTACTTCAGATTGGGTAACATTCATAGAATTAAATTACTGATAGTTCCTCTGAGGATCAGAACAGAGCTTGTTTGACCGCTACAGAGTCAGAAAGTTGCATCTTGTTTCACCTCTGGGAGACACACATAGCAAACAAGTTATATGCAAGCTTTTGTAAAAGGAAAGTAAATAGCAATTGTGACATTGCATTCACCAAGAATTCCCCAACAGCCCACAAGCAGACAAGTGAATTGCTATGCAGGTTCTACCCACATGAGCAGCAGCAGCTGACATTGCATGCAACTGAGTGCGTACGGTCATGTGGCACTTATTTATGCCAGTGACAGTAAATGGAAATAAATAATGAAGATTCCTTTTTTCACTTTACATGGTATCGATTTCTTGGCTTCCCTAACTCCATCTTTGCTGCAGCAAAACAAGTCACAAAGACAGGGAGTGCTGTCTAATTTCAAACATGTGCTTGCATCCAAAAAGAGAATACTCAGTGAAGGAAGGAAAAATGGAGGCATGAAAGAAAAGGCTCCTCGTGCTGTTTTAGCTGTGTTCAAGCAAGTGAGGACACCCTAAAGGCCAGGAAATAACTCCCTTAAAGCAGAGTACCTATAGACAACCCGAATATGCTGTTCCTCCATTGCTCAAGGCTTACCACTGAAAGATAACTGAAAATAAACTGAACTTGTTAGGAGAGAAAGGAAGATCCCATGTGAAGAGTCTATGGGCAGTCTTAGAAAGACAGCTTAGAAAGACATGCATTTCCATCAGTGCCCACATCAACCATGCACCAGCAGAGACTCAGGAGACCCTACAGAAGCTGTGAGAAGAGATTTGTCTCCACTGAGCACTCATCCTTGGGATTCACAAGCACACAAAGGAGGAATCAGTGCACACACAGAATGGTCTGCGGGACAGTGGGTTTGGGAGGGCCTGCATTTAGAATTTCAGATCCTTCAGCTGAGTGAGAATTGTGCAGGATCCATGCTGCAGGCAGGAAGGATGCTTGCTGGCACCAGGAGATGCCTGGGTCCTGCTCTTATCCCTGTCACTCACCCACACTGTGCTGTCCCCTTGCAGGGGTCTGTGTCTAGTCTCCACTGAGCACATCAGGTGGTTAGAGGGAGATTATCCTGGCACGGCACCGCCAGCCTTCTGCTGGCTTTCTAGGAAACAGCTTTTTGATCTCCTACTGAAAACTGAAAAGCAAATTAAATGGTAATAAAACCTTAATAAAGAGCTACTCTTCTGCATTTTAATTAGTTGCTCATAGAAACCGAATACATCTAGTAGAGAAAGAAGATAAAAGCCAGCCAGGAAGTTGCTATGGCTTTGATGGAAGAGCTACTCCAGCAGCATAATCCTGTGGATCTATTAAGGTTTTAACATGAGGAGCAAGAATAGCTGCCGCCCCCACTGCTCCTAGAGCAAATCCCCCCTCCCAAGCCCACATGCCCTCAGGCATAATCCAGCTGAAAAGATTTTGCTAGCTGTCATCTGATGGAACCTTCTTCACAATGGAAAAATACACACGAAAAAAAAACCATCAAAACAATAGTGCAGAGGAAGGTAGAAAAGCACTATCACAAATTCTGACCAAACCTAGGAGCAGAATCACAATGAATACATTTGTTTGATGGTAATTTAGAAAAGCATTACACGTTAAAGCAAAGAAAAAACTTGCTACTCCATCCAGGGGCAGGCTGACAGCACTCAAGGAACAGCCCCTGGAGACGACGTGCTATGCCTCCTCTTTCAGGAAAGCCACCCCTCTGTGAGTGCCACACACAAAAATAGAAAAACCAGGCACTATCTGCAGCCTGCAGCGCTGCTGCAGAGACCTATTAAAGTATCTTAGAAGCCAATATCTAGTTTCAAAATTTTCTCCTCTCAGACCTCTGTTAACTGGGAGCCAACCCAGGGCAAGTCAGTAACTGCATGGCAAAGATGCAGTGAAATAGTGCTGTGAGAAATTCACTCCTCCCAGAGTGCCAGCAGTGGTTGGAATAATTTTATCTTGTAAATGGGAAGCAAAAATAACATGAATTTGTCAGTGTCACGCTGAGCACCTTCCTTAGAAGTATTGCAGGGTTCGGAAGAAAAGTTCCTGTTGGCTCCCTTGGGAGGAGAGAACCTGGAGCAAGGCTGAGCACAGAGCAAGCAAAGGACGGACAGGAGCGGAATGCATGGGATGCAGCCCAAGGCAGCCTCAGCCCTGATTTATGGCTCCTCATCTCATTTATCCAAGATCATGTGGCTGTGGGAGGATATGGGGTCCAGAAATCCCTGTCTGGGCCCTTGGCACTCTCCTCACTCTACCAAGGAGCTGATGACTGATGGCGGGAAATTTTGACCTTTTAACTCCATCTCACTTTTTAAAATTCCTGTGGTCACCACTGGTATCTCCTCTGCAGCAAACTCTTTCTCTTGCTCCTCCAAGAAGCCAAACAATGTACTGTAGTACAGTTTGGAGTGGGGCATAAATCTTCAGGCCCTTCTGCCTCCGGGAATGCTTCCAGCCCCGTGGCATGACTCCAAGATCTTGCCCCCACCACCGGGGAGCCCCAGGTCACTGGACGAGCTCTTTGCCATCCTTGGAAGGGCAATGAGAATTCCCTGAAGTGTCCCATGGGGCCCAGGGCCACGCTTCCCAGAACTGGCGGCTGCTGACTCGGCCGAGCTCTTCCTAGAAACACTGGGCCTCTCTCTGCGGGCGACGGAGGCAGAGGAGGGGCAGGAAGGAGGGCGGCGGGGAGGAGGCTGCATCGCGCAGACCCTCTGGTGCTCCTGACATTCTGCTCCCCTTTCTCATGAGAAACCCAGAAGGGTTTATTTTTACCTTATTTTTAACTCTGGAGAGCACAGCAAGAAAGGGATGATGCCAGCTGCAGGCTGATAGCGGAGCTCCTGGCCCAGAACTTGCTCTCAGCTGCGAGTTTCCATCCACAAATCCAAGCTCCTGGACTGGAGATTGACTCTGCAAGAGGCCCAAGGCGTCACACCAAACCTTCCTTCGCTGCGTGTTCTACCAGGAGCATCATCAGTAACAAAACTCATAAAGAGGATGTTTGCCTCAAAACTGCAGCTTACACGAGGCTGAGCCTAACACAGCTCTGCCATCAGCTCCTCATGTGCTGGGCACAATGGTCATTTGCAAGTCCTGCCGTGTCACCATGTGTCTAACAGCTTTGCCACACTGTGGTCTTCTTGACCATCCTCATGGAGCCAGCCAGGCTCCTGATTCCACCCCGAGGAGCTACAGGCACATCCCACCCCAGAATAACTATGGGATTTGTTTCCAAGGAATAGATGTCTGCTGTGGGAGGCTGGCACGTCTGGCAGCAAGTTATTTTCTTGGCTAATCACGTCCAATTTCTCTTGCTTCAGAAAAGCTGTGCCAAGGTGATGGAGAAAGAACATGGCACCCGATCCAGCTGCTCCCCTGGAGTTGGCCATGGACAGGCTGAGGGTTTTCAGACGGAAGCTCTCAGACTGGAAAATGACAGCCAGAAAAGACAGACCACAATGGACGAGAACTAGGAGGTGAAAGAAAGCAAATAAGCTAACTGGGTTTCCCTGCTCTGATGGCACACATTCTACCCTCATTCTTGGGCATTGTGATGAAAGGTGACAATCTTGCACTATTTGCAGTTTTTCCTGTCCTGTCCACAAGGTCACACTACACAGTGTGTTTATTTGACTTCTGTAAGGTCAAAGAGGAACATTTGGGTAGCACAGGAAGGTTACTATGGACTTTCAACTTGGCAATCTAAAACCAAGTGTTAAACAGTCACAATGAACAATATTTACTATTGTTTAAAGACATTAGAGAGGGCTTTTGGAGGAGAGGTGGCATTCAGTGTCACTGTGCATCCTTCTTAACAGCCTTTTAAAATTTACGTGTTTATTAAAGGAAAGAGGAAAAAGAAGAAACCATTAAAATCTGGCCATTACTATGTTCCCAGAACACATCGCCCTGACTCCTATTGCCTGAGAAGCCAGGCACATGCAGGGAGCTACTCACGTTGATCTGTGCTGAAGAATTCTAATCATTACTAGAATTTCTATATTTTACTATGATTTTTATGGACCACTTAGCCGGGGGTACTATGCCACTGGGCTACTTTAAATAGCCAGGCAGAAGCTGCTGTAAGCAAGTCATGTGCAATGCTGTCTTTTCCATGGGAGCCAAAAAACCCACTGGCATGGCTTATCAGCACAGTTTATCTGGAAGCCTCAGCGTGCTGGAACGCCGTGTACTACATACCCTGTGCCATGGGTTGTAAAAGCAGGCCAGCAAGCTCACAAAGCATCTGAAAGGTGATCTTGCCCTACTCTCCCCATCCCTGAACTCCATGGTCTATTTGGTGACCTTCCTCTGTTTGCAATGGCCATGGGGTCAGAAATGGATCAGGAGCTTGACACCGGCCCACAGATAGGTCACACTCTTCCACTAGGAACAACTGCAAAGCCAAGTGGAGAACAAGCAGCAAAAATCCACCAGAGGCACCTCTGAAGGTCAGAGCATGCTGGGTAAGAAGGACATGAGCTGATGCTGAAGTTCCACCAAGGCTGCCTCTGAAGAAACTGGCACTGACTTTGACCCCACAGTGACACACTGCAGAGCCTGGCTGCCCTCAGGTACAAGTCCCTTTCTCACGCAGGGAGGGAAGAAAAGATGTGACAAAATGCATGGATGTCACTAGTGGCATCATCAGGCTGTCTTTCAAGCCACAGACTCGCAAGGTGGTTTCCATGGATCACTGCTAAGATTAATGGAAGATGAGTAATTAGAGATAGCTTACTGATGGCAAGCTTTGAGTTACGTTACGTTGAAAGTGGCGACAACACTACCCTAGATGACGAGTTGTGAACAGTTTCTCTGAGCTTTGCAATGCCTTGGGTGGGGGTGGACAGTGGCACTCCTCCTCATCCCACCTAAATACAAAGTTATCTTCATTCCTTCCTCATTTACCTCTGGTTAAATTCCAAGCTGCCTCCCTATGTAATCGTCTCTAAAACAAAGAGTACAATAACAGATGCCAAACTCTCCCCAGACACCACTACAGGAAGAGTTAATCAAATGTTGAACACCCTTGGACTGCATCAAAGTCCTGCAAGTGGAAACGAGAAGCAGGAGAGCACCATATGAGCTTTAAGGACAGTTCTTGGCAGAAAATGGCACTGGGACTCCTCATCGAACTACAACGAACCTGGTAGAAATCAACTTGTTGCATATATTAGCGTAGGAGATATAAATGTATTTCTAATAGTCTTAGTGCTCCATAGAAGGTGTTCGAAATCTGTTCTTTAAGTTACAGTTGCTATAGTTTCAACAATAAAGTTGCAGGCACCACAGTTAAATTAACTTATTCAGGCAGAACAGATGAGGTGCTTTTACTGACACGAGAGAAGGCGGTGCAGGAAGCACTCCAGGAAAGCCATTTTTTCTTTCTGTTTAGAAACTCCAGTTTTCCTCGCAAAAACAGGGAAATCTAGAGTCCCAGCAGCAAAAATAAAATGGATGAGGTTCCAACCTCCAGGATGCAAAACTGCACAAATCAAACGAGTAACTCTTCCTTCAGATACTGACCTCTTAGCACTATCACTACTGCCAATTTGCACGTGCAGTTGTACTCAGCTCTGGGAAATGGCTGTCCTTAATTCCTTCTTATTGCTACTCTCTCTTGCCTATGAGACAACTGCAAAGCTCCCACTCCAGCCCGCACGTGTTCTCAGAAAACAGCTGATGAGCTGCACACGACGTGAATTCCTTCCTTCTTCATCCTGGACACTACTTCTGCAGCCATCAAACCATGAAGAATACTCACATTTCAGGATGGTGATTAAACTGGAGCATTACTGCTGCAGGCTCTGACAGCATGCCCTGCATGATGGAGGTGTCAGAGAGGATGCATTTAGGGAGGGAAGCACAGGCCTGCAACAGGCTATTGGAATCACCCCTGAGTTCCTGAAAAGCCAGGGAAAAATTGGGCCCTGGCACAGAGGATGGAGCTGCTCTCATCCTGAGCAGCCCTGCCAAGGACAGAGAGATGCTGTGAGCATTCATCAAGGTCACAGCACGGTTATCCGGCTGTGCTGCACGCCTGGCAGCTTTCAAAAATACCTGAATGTTTGGATGCAGTGTAAGGCATGGAGAGGAGTAAGCAGTCTGACATTACCTGGTGCCAGGGAAATACAACTGAATAGAGAACTCAATGTAAAAAACACGCCAATTCACACACTTCTGTTGCCTTCTTTTCCCTGTTCTATTCAGGCCATATTCCACTCTCACCTTTCACAACTGCTCTTTTTCACTCTTCACTCCCTACACTTCCTTCCTTTTCTACAGAAAGTGACTCCTAATCTGATTTCCAGGCTTCACAGCTGCCCTTGACTTCCCACTTTTACAGCATCCCCCTCCCTATAAGCCATTTTCTACAAGGACTCCCAGCATCCTGTTTCCCCCAGTTCTTGGTCCTTGCTTTTTGGCTCCAACACAAATGTACACACATTTTCTAAATTAAAACGAATAGCCACTGCAAATACAACCAGTCATTTGCCTTACTTCATAAATCTTCATGATTAAAATAAAATTAAAATGCAACAGAAAAAGCATCTTTCCCCTTTTTACTGTTCTCCATCCCTTCTTTTATTTCTTTGGGGTTCTCAGCACTTGATCACAGAACCAAACTGAAAGTCATTCCAAACAGGCCCGGCCCATTCTCCTTTAACCTCTTCAGCCTCTGCTGTGTTTTTGCAGCAAACCACTCCTGTCACCTCTCAGGGCTCAGTTCTACACATCACTGCTAACTACCTCTGTCCCATTAACAAAATGCAGAGCCTTTTCTCACAGAGCTGCTCTCCCTGCTGGGCTGATTGCCAAGATATTCAGAAGTTCTCCACTGCCCGCTTTCATCCCACAGCTGCATCTCTCAAGTGGGGCAGCCATGCAGTTTATCACACCAGCTCCCCTCTGCTCCAACAATCTTCAGCTTGCCAGGGGGTTTCTATGACCAAGACACGTGCAGAAAACCTTGGAAGCCTGAGCCAAGCAAATTACATCAATGCTCAGTGATGACAGTGCGCCAGTGCTAATTAATTCCCTGCCAATCAGTTTATCAGGAACACTCAGTTGTGTGCTCATCTTTCACTTCCCTCCTGTGTCTCCAATGCCCCACTTTGCCTTCCTCCCCTGCTGACATGTCAGAGTCCCTTCTCTTCCCCTAAGTAGCTTAAAGAGGTGGCAACAGCTCTAGGAAACAATGTAATATAAGCCATAATTAAAACACAGTGGTAAAAAGAGTGAGAAAGCACAGTATAGGCTTAAGGCATCAAATTAAGATGATTTAGATCCAGCCTGGAGCATCTTCGTTGTTGCTCAACACGGAAACGTTGACCAGTGTCTATCTGGAACAGCAGCTGGAACAGTGCAATGCTGGAAAGTTACGTTCCTTCTCCTCCCTTTCTTAGGAAGGCTGGAGAAGTAAAACTGGATCCAAGAACTCCTTCTTTCACAGTCAGATAGTGATAGGACAAGGGGGAATGGCTTTAAACTAAAAGATGGGACATCTAGGTTAGATGTGAGGAAGAAATTCTTTACTCGGAGGGTGGTGAGGTGCTGAAACAGCTTGCCTGGAGAGGGTGTGGATGCCCCATCTCTGGATGCATTCAAGACCAGGTTGGGTGGGATCCTGTGCAGGCTGATCTAGTGGCTGGCCATGCCACCCATGACAGTGGGGCTGAAACCACATGATCTTCAAGTTCCCCTCCAGCCTAAGCCATTCTTCTCAGCTAGCACTGATCTGCCAACAGCTTTTTGGCAGGACGGTCCCTCCCATTGCCTTCCTTGCGCTCCATCCAGCCAGCAACCAGGCTCCTCCAGGAACTCAGAGCACAGAGCAGAATGACCCACGTGCCAGCCCTGACCATGCAGCAGAGGCAGCTGATTGGAAGAGGAAATGCGTTCTTTAAAGGAGAAGTCTTTTGCTGCTTCTTAGGATCTGGCTTCTGTGTAAAATTACACACAAAGAAACTCTTGCAACACGTAGACAGCGAGGAATTCAGATTAGGGAAGTACAGATAAGTGGAGACAGCTCTGAACCAAGCTGCAGATCCTCAAGCACATGCCATGAGATGAGCGCAACAGGCATGTACTAGGAGCTATGGGAAGAAATAAAACAAACCACCACCCCTGAAGAGCTGCTGAACTCTGCTTAAACTTTTTATTTGACGTAGATCATCTACATGATTTTAACACTTGACTTTTGAGCAGGGAGGGGAGGTGAATGGCTGCCAGCATAGCAAATGAACTCCTATCAGAAAAGGGAGAATCTGGACTAACTGACCCTGAATGGAAAAAAGAAACTAGAGCATTTTAAAGTGGTGAATTTAATTCAAAACTATCAAAACTCAGAAGAGCCAAAAGCTCTCCTTTTACATCCTCACTACTGTCGTGCCTCTTAGATCTATTTTCAGTACTTCTCATTCACATCACGTGGGTATATAAAACGGTGGCAATGCACTTTAATAATCTTAAATCTCAGAGGTGTTGAGATCTGCTGTGAGCCCACAGCTCTACGTCTGAGCAGCAGCAGTGCTTGGTGCAGAGCTGGGAACGCTGCTCCATGGGCTGCTTCCTGCTGCCAACCTGAAGAACAGTGATCAGGGATTACAACTTATCTGAGACAAACTTGCATTTGATTTACTGAGTGAAGCTTTCCAACGCTTCTCATCACATTCCTTTCATCTCCTCCTGGCTTGTGCACAGCCAAATGCTGCTGAACCTGAGAGGCCTTTGTCATCCTGTGCAGAAGATGGGAAGCAGCACCCCAAGGTTGCACAGAACACAGTGGTGCTGAGCAGGGCCACTGCACAGATGGCAAATATTGCCTGACCTAACCTGGATGGCTAGGAAAGATGAATAAAGCAGGAAAATACAGGGCAGTTTACTAAAGGTTTAGTTCATGACTCAACAGTCTAAAGTTTGCCCAAGAAAGGCTGGCAACCTGAAATGGATGTAAAAATAGTGTCCTTCTTTTTTTTTTTTTTTTTTTTTTTTTTTTTTTTTTTTTTTAAAAAAA
>NW_024962296.1:388119-558495 GCF_019238085.1 Lagopus leucura
CTTTTTTTTTTTTTTTTTTTTTTTTTTTTTTTTTTTTTTTTTTTAACAAAACCAGAGCCAATCAAAACCACGTAACAAATCCACTGAACTTCAGGTTGTTGCTGTGTTGCGTTGCAACATTTTGAAACTTCCCAGAATAAGGCTTTTGTCTGCAGGACGGAGCCATTTGCGCAAGGCAGAGATATGTCCGGCTGCAGGGAGCAAGCTCTGTGCACACAGAGCCGCAGAGGTCAGTGCTCCTTGGCAGGCAGGAGCACTATGCTACACGTGTGTGCACACCCAGAGCAAAACGCACGCGCTTATTTATTAAATTGTACCATCAAACCCTTCAGCAAGAGAAAGCTGTGGTTGCAAACTTGTCAAAGCAAGGAAACAGAAAAAGTAGGCAGTGCAGCTCTTCAGGGAAGAGGGAATGAAGGATGGGGGGTCTGCAGACTGGAATTATCCTGGCTCTGATGATTTTATGGTGGAGACAGGTGAAGCGAAACCTGAGCAGGGTAACTTTAGCCAGAGAGAGTGATAGAAATAAACAATGTTATTCCTGGAAAGAAGGGGTAGTAGCTGTCTCTCTGCCAAAGTGCACTCCAGCCCAGAGCCTATTAGCAGCAGATTCCTTCCTGCGCTCCACCTCCCAGTGCCAGGGCAACGGTCCCAGGTTTTGACGTCAAAGCTGCCTTTTGTTTGTTGCACAGACCTTCCCTTTGCAGGCCGAGCAGCCGGCAGCGCTGAAGCAGCGGGGCAGAGGGCTCTGCTGTGCTCAGAGCTGCTCTCACCACAAGCCTCCAAGGATGGCCCTCTTCCCGCAGTACCAATTCCAGCCCTTTCAGCGGAAAGAAAATAGAGTTCAATATGTCTAAACTGTTTTAATCCTGAATTGCCCTTTCACTAACCTTTCCATCAACTTGTACTGTGTATTATCTTTTGTGGTTTTATCTTGCGTTATTTAGATAGCAAGATCTGCAAGCGAGGACTCTTTCCATACACACGAGAGAAGACTGTAAATCTGCTTTGGAACCAACAGGTATATTTGGAGAAAACCCTCAGAGAGACAGTGAGAAAATCTCCCAGCACTCCAGGACAGGACTCAGATGCACACAATTTCAGAACAGCAGGAAGAACGAGGCCTCTTGTTATTAGGAAATGTCCAAACTGGTGGCTTCCCCAGGTGAGCAGAGGACTCACAATGCCTTGGGCATGTACAACCATTCCTTGGCTTTCCCAGCCACAAGCTGCCCTGGGGCACAATGGCACTGCCAGGGCAGGCTTCTCCTGCTAAAGAGGCTCTTAAGGATGCAGCCAGAGCAGTTGCTGCAAGATTATGCCACCTCTAATATAAATTCAATATACTCTATTCTGTTTCATAGCCTCTTTGTTTAAAGGCTGAAGAATTCAGGTAGATGAACAGAGGTCAAGAAGAAATGGAAAAATGTAGTCACATAATACACAAAAGAAAAAACAGGGCTGGTAATCAGCTGCCATGGGTTTCCGAGAGTAGATGCCAGCCTTCTCACATGCTCAGTGTTAAGATCTGACCACTTTCACAATGCTTCTCTTTGACAGCAGCAAACCTGACACTTGCTGAGCTAATTCCCAGTGGTGCCCTCCTATTCCCCTGCTGCCCAGGCTGCCAGGCCCACCTCCCTCTTTTCCAGCAGTCCAAGACCCCCTCCCCACACAGCTGGGCTGCAGGCTCTCCTTTTCTTCCCTTTTGAAAGCTTAAAGCTGGGGACTTTCCATATCTTCCCTGTTTGCAGGATTCTCAAACTAGTGCTTAAACTCATGATTTTTGCATGAGTACTGCTGCTGGCTTCATCTGTCCATATCCAAGTGCACAACAGGGCTGTTACCTGCTGAGTGAGGCACAGGGCCATTGCTGCTGGGATGCAGCATTCCTGGGCTATTATCAGTAACGAGATGAGCAGCATATGTTTTCCATGCTAGTGGAAAAAAAATATGAAAAAAAGACCTTTCCATCATCTTTGCTGTCTGAAGGACAGACTCGATGTCCTTAATTCCTAGTAAAGCATTAATTTGTGAAGCAGAGAATGCAAGCTACCGGCACCCCAGCAGAGCCTGCTCACCCTATGCCACACAGAAAGCCACGCTTCGCAAAGAACCAGCCTGTGTCCAGTCTCTGGGACACCCCATCCAAGCCCAGCCAACCCAACGCTGCACGGCAGAGCTGTGAGGGGGAGGCTCTTTGAGGCCCATGGAACCACGCTCCCTCTGTCTTTCAGCCAGACTCTTAACACACATGCACAGAACCATGTGTCATGTTTCAGCTCTTGGAAGCTCCTTGCAGCGCTTCCAGGAAGTCCCACTGAACCCCAGGGAGAGGCCCGCTCCCTTCCGCTGGCCCTGTGGTGAGCAGGACGGGCGATTTGTTGAGTGCAGGCCCAGGGGTGATGCCTGGTGCCAGACCGGGGCCTGCCAGCTGCTGGGCCAAGCTGGGCCCTGCATGCAGTACAACGCCAGGCTGGGCTGCAGCTCTGGCTGAAACAAACACTGCCTGGGGGTTCACTGGGGAGATACACAGAACTTCATGTGGCCTCATGCAGAGACACTTTCTCTAACATAAAGGCTTGAAAGAATTGAGCCTTGGGGATGACTAGCAACGTGAAGTTAATTTATGTCACACAGCACTGTCTAAAATCAGGCTACGATGCAGGAAAACTACTTCCTGGTATTGAAGAGACAGCTATTCCAGGAACTCAGCAGGGCCCTCCTGCTCCATCCAGGTGAACAGCACAGGGCTCATCTGAGGGGCTGAGCCCTGTGCCAGGTCTTGGGAATCAATAGACTGAAGGGCTGTCAGGGTGGAGTGGCTGCAGGGGCCGCTTTTGGCCCTTAGGCTGCTGAGTCTGGAGGAAGTCATCCTTTCCAGGCTCTTCCCTGTCACCACAAGGGCTGGGAATCATCTTTTCTGAAAAAGAAAAGAAAATCACAGATTCTTATCTCATCGTGGGAGAGAATGATCAAGGCAGAGGTTCAAACAAAACACAGTACCCACAGGGAGCCAGAAGCAGTTCTCAAGACTGTAACGGCCACTGAAAGATCTGCCTTCAGCAGGCAGCTGGCCGCAGGGCAGGAGCTTTACTGTGCCTTCTTATGCTCTGCCAGCTCCCATCCCTGCCAGCACCATCCTGTGCTTGGACAGCACAGGAGAGGCTGTGCGTTAGCCAGGGGCCTCATTCATGTCACTTCATTTGTAGGCATGGGCAGGGGAGTATTTCTCACACCACACCAAATGGCCACATAGCCAAACAAAATTCTCACCCTCCTCAGCACCAAGCAGCTCCTTTGTGTCCAGCTGCTGTGACACATCACATTCATCCTGAAACAGGACAAATGGCATGGAGCTCAGGCAGCTCAGGGCCACAGCCGCCTTGACTGCTCCATCTCTGTCACACTTTTTTGCTTGAGATGTTGGTGTAGAGAAGTAAGGAAATAGAAGTCCTGGGAGGAAGTGAGTCAGGAAACCTGCAGCCATTGCAGGGGAAGTGTGACTCAGAGCACACGGTGCTCACCGCTCCCCAACACCCTGGAGGAGGTGATAAGATTGTGCAATCCCCAAGATAGCTTGCTGCACATCCTAATTCTGCTGATCCTCCCAGGGGAGGGGTGCCTCTGCTGAGTACTGTACACTAGCTGATTTCTTAGAATAAAGTGTGACAGCTCCCTGTGAGCTCAGCGCGTGGGAGGGGGGATGCTGGGCTGCCTGCCCGAGCTGACAGAGCGAGGAGCTACAGAAGCACCGAGCTTATCGAGAGCGCAGCAAGGACCTGGCAGAAACCTCTTGTTTAGTTTATTTGTTCTTCTTTTGGAGAGAGCGGGGACCTCAGTGTTTGAAAACCACAGAGGAACCAGCTAAAAAGCAGAGAGGAGAAAATCTGAGAAGGAAAGGAGGGCGAAGGTGGTGGCAATAGGAGGGGAAGAGGCAGTGTGTGGCCAGGTGGGCTGGCCAGGGGCAGATGGAGGTAAATAACAGCAGGACGAAGAAGCCAGGTCAAGCAAGGGAAGCTCAAAAGAAGAGCAAGGCAGGGAGAGGGAGAATGGAGAAAGGTCACGGGGAGAGTCACTTAGGAGTGATGAGGAAGGTAGAGAAAAATCAAACAAGGCCTGAGGGAGCAGAGAAACATAAGCAGCACTGTGCTGAGGGAAAGAGGCCGCCCTCCGTTCTGAGTTCTCAGCAGACACCAGAGCTGAAGTGTACATACTAGGGCCTCCAGTCATTGGTATTCATACTGAAAAACACCCGGAGCCCTATGGCAGGCAGATGGAACATGACAACACAGCCCTCTGTGAGCCATCCAGGACCTGCTCCCTACCAGGAACACAGGCCAAAGCAGAGCCAGCACTCGCACTGCCTCCCCACCAGTACCTGGGCAGAGCCCAGCACTGCCTGTGTTCGTACAGCACTCGAGGCAAAAGCACCTCAGGATGCATCTGGAAATTTCTACTGCACAAGACACACATGCCAGCTGGGCTTCCATGCTCCCTCCTGCTGCTCCCTGGAGACACAACCATGCCTACTACATTGCTCCTGCACACATGCTGCAGCTGCTTATGATGAGCTGAGAAAGAGGCACTCACTGTCCCCAGATGGACAGGGCTGGCATGGAAGCATGCATGGGCCTTCAAAAAATCCCACTGCACAGTCAGAAAGGATCCTGGCCCAACTGCTCAGTGTCAAAAGCCACGAAGCCACCAGAAACAGGACATGAGTTAGGGAAACGCAGGCCTCTTTCTACAGAAAATGCACTCTTAAGAGGGGACTGCTCTGCTCTTCCCAGAAAAGCTTCACGCTTGAACATGGGGGGTTTGTCCATTTGAAGAATAACTAAACTGTATTTCAAGCACTGTTTCGGAGTCCTGTGTGTGCACAATAGAAATACCACACCACCTTTCAGCTCCAAATCTGCCACGCTGTTGGTTTGGGTTACGAGCCCCAAGTGACCACATCCATTTCTGACCTTTACCCCCAGCTGTGGTGCAGCAAAGGTGCCGACTGAGACTCAGAAGCCCCAAAGTCTGTTTGCATTTCTGCCCTGATAGGCTAGCTGTACTGGGGCAAACCACTGCACATCCCCAGGCTCCTGGTCTCTCTTTTCCCTGTGCTTGCCTCCACGATATTGAATGCAAGGCTTCTAGGTGTGGGCTGCTGGAAAGTATATGCCTGTAATGTTAAATGCACTCCAGACTGCAGAAAGCTAAATGGCTCTGCAATGGAAATAATGAGTACTTGAAGTTTTGTGGCTGGTATTTCTAGGACAAATGTCACAGCTCATGTGACCTAATGTCCTAGGGCCCCAAGCCTAGGAAGAACAACTGCATGCTGAGGAGCAGGCAGCCTGATTCTGATGCTTCTACTAATAGCAGTAACATTTTTATCACAGGAGCCCAAGTCAAGGAAAGTTCTTATTCCTCATCCATAGAAACTCAAGGCTGTTGGAAAACCGGTTAGCAGGAAGGCTTTGCCAGATTCTGAGATGGCTGTCACAGGGTCACTGAGATCATATACGCTACTGCCTTATTTTGCTGCCATCAGTCTGTTCCTTAGAAATAGGACAATGATATTGTGTTCCTGTATGTGTTTATCTGTAAGGCCAGGGTGCAAGGGCAGAAGCCTGGTATCACACTTTGTAAGCATGGTTAGTCACTCTGCCTCCCGCAAGCACTCTCCCATCTTATGGGCATGGTACAAGGCCAAGGCTGTGTCCAGCAGGGCTTTTGTTTAAACCACATTGTGTGAGCCTGACTCAGCTGCTGACACCTCCTCACCACACAGGACGCCTGCAGTCTTTTGCAGTGGCTCTGGTTTTCCTTTGAACCTGTGCTAATAGCAAAGCATTAGGTGGAAGAGTATTCTTCTAGTTACTGTTTTTCAAGATGCTGCTTGGCCTAGATCAATTCCAAGAACTGAGGCAGTCAAACAAAAACTTTTACAGGCTCGTCAGCAGCACGAACATCACTGCTCTGGCAACTTCCCACGCTGCAGCAAGAATTTGCACAAACCAAAATGAGACCACACGCAAGAGAAGGGCTGAGCAGAGAACCACGAGTGGCAGCACCTTCAGCTCCGCTGAACACAGCAGAGGTGGCAGGCAGCCTCTGGCACCACACAGTGTGCTTCTGCAGGAAACACGCTCGAGTCAGAGAACCTCCCTGCTGTTGTTCATCTGGGCAAGCAAGTTGTAGCGCTCCCACGGAAGAGAAGGGAAGACAGGGAGGGCCATTGGCTCAGCTTCCTCCCAAGAGGGCACACTCCTGGACAGCCCTTACACACTGCTGCCTCTTTGCTGCAGAATGGAGTTGAGTAGCTGTGAACTTCTTTGGGGGCAGGATGGGGGCAAAGCATGGGCTTCAGCCAGATCCCAGTGCTTCAGCTCTTCTTCTTTCACCTCCTGTGCCCAGAGAATCAGTAGTTTCCACAAACTATGGTTAGGCACAAAGACCATCTTATCAAGCCAGCTCATTGTGTGCAGCACCCAGCAGCAGCTACAGAGAATTTGACATCCTGGGTTACCCAAGCCCCACTCATTCTCTCCTCCTTTGTGTGTACCTTGACAGATGCCTTTGCTGTCATTCACAATAGGTTTATGTCCTGGATGAACATACTGAGGAGCTGAAATTGGAAGCAGACCTCCTCTAAATTGGACTGCAAGTGTAAAACCTCCAGCCTGACCAAAAGCAGCTTGATGACCTATGTCAAGTGGAAATTCAAGTCAATTTGAGGCACAGAGGGAAAGGAAGGGATTTCCTTGCTCTCTTGAATAGGGAAAGTCACATCACAGCAGAAAGACCTCTAGACTACTCTTTGGCTAACTGCATCCATGCAAATAGCAACAGAAATATTTATATCTATTACATCCTGGTCACTTTAAACTGCTTTCTGGGTTCCATCAGGGCCACCACAGCCATCAGACTCATTAAATTTGGCACTGGGGCTATGGCTGAGACAGTCACAGCTGTGAAGTAAAAGCTTTGAGTCAGCCTGAAGAAAGAAGCAAATGAGCCAGTGTGCTTCCAGTGACCCAGTAATAGTCGGTGCTCCCAGAGAGCGCTGCCTGGGAACCCCACAGAGTCACTGCATCCCACACTACACTGAGGCACCAGAAAACAGTGCTTGGTTGCAGTCACACAGCAAGAACCAGAAGCCAGTATAGCCAATTACAAGATTATTAACTGCAGCTCTTCCTCCTATCCATAGAACAAGCACAGACCCCATGTAAATGATTTCACTGAATGGAAGGGATTTTGCCCTATGGCTCACAGCGTCTTCATGTGGCACTGGAAGCACACAGTGACAAACATTTTGAGCACCAGCACAATGCTGCAATTACCCTGTCATGGTATACTTTAATCAGGATGATTTTGGGGGAGCCTGTGGCTGGGAAGTTCCTGGAATACCAAAAGGCACCTCCCTCAGCCTGGGCAGGAGGCGGCCACCAGCACAGTCAGCTGGCTGAAAAGCTGCTGCTGCTTCAGCTCTTCAAGGCAGGAATAAAGAACAGAAGGTGGTCCCAGCATAAATCTATTGAACCTGGGATACATGAAGGGTATGATGTCACATCACCTGCCAGACTGGCTTCCAAACACCTGGCTGCAATGAATGCAGGCAGCCTTTGTTCCCTTCCAAATGATCACAGCTAAAGCACACAGAGCCTCTTCTGGAGCAGTGAGGGTTAACTCAGGCGAGCAAACAAGGGCTGAAGATCAGCTCATCTTTTCCATTCAGACAGATCCTGCTACAGAAAATGCTGGTTTCTCGATGCTCGGTGTCTCAGCGACTTCCAGGAACAGTGAGCTAAACACAGCTACTCTTCCCAGCACCAGCTGAGGGGGCGGCAGGGGATGGAACACAGCCCTGTTCTTGGAAGGCAGGAAAAAATAAGGCTCTGGCAGAGCTGTGCAAGCTTGCCTCTCCCTCCTCCCCTCCCCAGTAGCCTCTTTCAGCATCTCTAATTCCTCAGGGTACAGCTACATTGGTTTTTCCTTTTATCAAATAAGCGTAACAGCAATGCATGAAAACTGCAGGCAATTTTCAAGCAGAGAGAGGTTAAGTAAATCAAATAAATAAATGATAAGCTCATCTTCACGAGCTCGGATGTGCCCCATGATTTTGCTCAGTTTAGTGCATGACCTACTGTACTTCCTAACATTTTTGTTAGATAAACACAGAAAGCTACAGAACCATCCAGTCCACGGAAACTATTTTTGGCTACTTTATCTTCATGCAATATGAATTCCAAGGGCTGATTGGATACTTGGACCTCTCCCAGCCTGGCCGACTGTGAAAGGAGCAGACAGTCATCTCACTGCTATTCTTCCATGGAAACAAACATCTTTTACAGATGACAAGTATCTGGCTTGTAGGTGCAGCGCTCTGAATGAGATTCAGGGAACCAGAGCAGCCACCAGCTGCGAGGAATGCAAGGATAGCCTCAAGGTACACATACAAAAATAGGAAAACAGGATTCAGTCAGAGCTGGCTTCATGGTCCCCACAAGCTGCTCTCCAAATAAAGACGGCAGCACTGAGCGGTGAACAGAGTTCGGAGAAAACCTGCTGCAAACCTTGCAGTCAGCAGCTCAGCTGGATGAAATTTCACCATCTTCCATCCAGATGAAAAACCAAGGCAAGCCCACACGTGCTGTGGTGGTGGGCCCCATGCTGGGTGCAGCTTGGCCAGCAGGCAGGGGTGGAAGGGCACATGGCAGCTCAGCCCTACCAGTGGTCGCCCTAGGCCAGGGCCATGGCTTGCTGCCACCAAGGCACTGTAGGAGAAGCTGTTCCCTGAGATATGCAGTAGCTGTGCCACAGATAAGACTTGTCTCTAGCACAATCAGTCTCTCACCTATTACAAGTCTTACATGCACTTAAAATGCTGTGGCTTGCTATTTTCTTTTTGGTGTTTTTTTTTTTTTTCTTCCACCTGCTGAACAGAAAGAAAATGTAGTCCTGCATGATTACACAGCAGTTTGAAGTCCCCTGCAATGCCAAGGCTGCAGGCACATGCTTAGAAGACAAGCAGACTTCCTCATTATCTTCTGTGGATTTCAGGATTACAAAAAAACAAAACCAAAAACAAACACAAGGAATAGCACAGAATGCAGCAGAGTCTGCAGCAAACCACAGGACCAGCTTTCAGGCTTCAAACCTCTTCATGTGCTGATCTCTAGGTTCTCGGATACCAGCTATGAGACCAAAGAACTCTGCTGTCTTTCTGGGATTTCTAATGCCGTGCCATTCATCTTCGAGGCCTTCAACTAGAAGCAAGAAGCCCGGAGTTGAGCACTGGGCTCATTTTTAGCTGTACAAAACTGCTACTCTCCCATAAATCAACGTAGATGTGCTGATTTACAATATGTGAGAAATTGGCTCATTAGCTCTAATTAAACAGCGGCCCAAGCCACATGATTTAAATGTGAACAAGGCTCTTGAACACCCTGTTCAGCCCAGGAACTGGGATTTGCTCGGTGCCTTCCTATATTTAGCATACAGTAATGTAACTAAAGCAACCAAATTAGACTCGCAAATAGACCGGTTTCTCAGTACTTAATCAAGGACCTTTTCCCAGAACTGCAGAAGGCTGAAATTAAAAGAAAGGAATGCGTGGTAATCAGCCCAGAAGGACAGAAGGAAACCACCATGAGTCTGAAGTCCAAACATGCACTGTGGCCAACTGAATGCACCGTTGTTTGAATTCAATGTGGCTGCAGAGCAGCTCAGCCCAGGGATCACACCACTCCACAGGGCACTGCCCAAGCATAAGGCATTACTGAGGAACTGCAGCTCCGGAGATCTGTAAGTCACTGTGGTGTACAAACGTCCCTGGCTCCCTTCCTTCGTGGATGGGGAAATGACAGGTCTGAGGTCACGGCCCTATTTCTGCCCACGACTTTGTGAGCAACAACAGGTATAGAAGGGAGTGACAGAAAGACAGAGCCAGCATACAGAAAGACAGAGCCAGCATACAGACTGCAAAATGCATACAATGGGCAGTGATCAGCGTGGCACCACCAAACAGCAAAGCAAGAAGAAGAGGCAGGAGCCCACAGCACTGCTATCCTTCACATTCACTACTGGTGGGTCTTACAAGAGAAATGAGTGGTCTCCATTTCCTGTCCTCTCCTTAATTAGTATAACTGGAGTTGGAAGGGATCTTTAGTGGCCATCTAGCCCAACTCCTCTGCGACAAACAGGGACACCTACAGCTCCAATAGGTGCTCAGAGCCTCATCCAGCCAGACCTCGAGTGTCTCCAGGGATGGGGCTTCCACCTCCCCTTTGGCCAACCTGTGCCAGTACTTCACTACCCCTATTGTAAAGAACTTTTCCCTTATATCCAAATCTAAATCTCTCCTCATTTAGCTTGAAACCATTTCCCCTTTTCCTGTCACAACAGACCCTGCTAAAGAGTCTGTCCCCTTCTTTCTTACAGCCCCTTTGGGTACCGACAGGCCGCTCTCAGCTCTCCCCACAGCCTTCTCTTCTCCACCTGCACAGCCCCAGCTCTCAGCCCGTCCTCGTAGGGAGGTGCTCCATCCCTTGGGTCATTTGCCCACATCTGTCCTGTACTGAGGACTCTCCATCTGGATGCAGCACTTCAGGTGAGGCCTCAGTGCACAGAGCAGAGGGGCAGGATCAGCTCCCTGCCCTGCTGGCCATGCTACTGTGGATGCAGCCCAGGATATGGTTGGCTTTCTGGGCCGGGAAGGCACATTGCTGGCTCATGTCCAGCTGCCATCCAACAGCACCCCCAAGTCCTTTTCAGCAGGGCTGTGCTCCATTCTTTCATCCCCCAGCTTGTACTGATAGTGGGGATTTAAAATCTATTTTTCACTGTAAGGATATATATGAATATAAGATTATAAAGTAAAATATGAATATAAAATATGAATGAATATAAAATATAAAATAAAAAAACCGAGTTATCTGTCACCAGTTTTCACATTGCTATTAGGAAAATCCCCTTTCCTCGTTCTAACCTAAGAACTTCCAGAGGAATACGACAAAGAAAATATTCTGTAGGCAGAAATAGACATTTACGAAGTGTTGTAACACTTCAGAAGCTGCCAAAGCTTGCAGCTGATGGTGAATGAAAGCAAGCTTCATTTCTACTTATTTCTACAATGTCAGCACCACAGACCTCACAGTGTCAGTCAGGACCCTGCACAGACACTGATGAAGTGCTAAGTTGGAGGAAGGCAGTCTAAAATTCATCTTGGAGCCGCACTTCCTAGCTTTGGCAATCTCTTGCAGAGGTCAGTTGTACATTCACACCTCCCCTGCTCAACCTCATGGCGAACAGACAACCAGCCTGTCATGCACAGAGCAGGGCCCTGGGAACATCCTCCTAATGGCTTTTGCCAAAGTCGTCTTCAGGTTGAGTTTACTTCCCACACCATCTCCTCTTGCCACATTTCTCCTGCATAACATAAGATAGGCACCAGAGCAGGACAGGCAAGGCAAAACTCTGAGCCCCGCACTGCTTCCACATGCTGCATTCTCATCCCTGGCTAGCATAGGCAGCAGCAGGCGAAGAGAGGACAGAGAAGGGGAAAAATCAAGGGAGAAATAGGATATGGGTAGCAGCTCACAGGAGCATAATGCAGGCGCTGTGACTGCGATTCACCCCGAGGAGAGGCAGCTGGGAGGGAAGGGACAGCTGGCTCCTCCTGCAGTGCTGTGCTCCCAATTAGTAATTACTCACTCTGAGCTCCCTGAATTTAGAATCGATTATACAAAGCCACATCAAGGAAAGTGTGTCTTGTATGGTGCAGAACCTTCTCAGTGCGCTTCTGCAAAACATTATGGCATAATAAAGCTGCCATTAATATTAATTACCCCATTTTGAATCCCATTTCTAATTCCATTTCCTCCAATAATCTAATAATGAATATTGCTTTCACATCGTTATTCAAGGTATCAGCTTGACAGCAGGAAAAAAACATATTGGGCCCAGTGTCTCATTCATAGCAAACAGTGACTAATAGTAATGCTAATGGCAAAGAGCAAAGACTGCAGAAACCTCGAAGTCAGCCTAACAACCCAAGAGCCTCTCTGAGATTCACAGATAGGAGCATTTCCTAGAAATAAAATGAGAAGAAATCATTTATTCTTAAATTACGAAACACTCACTGGAGACATAAGTGCATTTGAAAAATACACGTCAAATGCAATTCAAGGAAACACACAAGTGGCTCCAATGTTTTAAGAAAAGCCAAATTACCTTCCTATCAAGCCAATACTAACAAATGAAGTGGAATTACCCCTTCTGCTGCTGCGGTGAGCCCCCTCACCACAAGGAGCCAAGGAGGCAGGGCTGCCTCGAAGGCAGAGTTGTGAGATGGAACTGGTGGGCGAGCGGGGGGCCACCCAGATGGTAAATATTTTCTGCCATGCAATTCAACGCTGCATCAGTATAAGAACTAACTGAATACCTCACCCTTGGCCTTGCCTTCTTCCCACCCCAAAGGCATGCTGCTCTTTCCAACAGGCTTCTCCCCACTGCAAATGCTCCAGCAGCAAGGAGCTCCAGGGCTGGGAAATGAGAGCCAGCCCAGTGATGCCCCAGTGGAGGCATAGCCAGCATGTAGTCTGTCCTCTGCTTTATCTTCTAAATCCTCCTTACTTGGAGGGGGTGCACAGGTGGGAAAACTCCCTCAGCCCACAGGCACACTGCCTCTGGAGCACCCAAGCCCTACAGCTGAGTGCTGCCATGGTGAGTGCAGAGGCTCAGCATCCAAAGCACCATTTTTAACAGCAGCCTTAGTGCTGTGCAGGCTCTGCATTCCCTTCTCTGCCAGTCACAAAGAGAATTCGTGTGAGCACTGTCATCACCATTCATAATGTTTCCTAAGGAAATTAATTCCTAAGTACACAGGAGTTCAAGGCACAAGTGAACAGAATAGCCAAGCAAACCAATGTGCTGGCGCCTTCCCCAGGCAGTTAACCCCAAACCAACACTCCTTTGAGGGATGGTGGCTTCAAATCTCAGCCAGCTCCCTTCCACCTCAAACCTGCAGCACTTCAGGGCATTTCTGGATGCAGAGCTTCTTTCCAACCTCAGAGGCTGCAATGCAGCAGTTCCTACCACAGCAGCAGCATTGCTCTGTGCTGCAGCATCCACCAGCAGCCCTAAGCCCAGGAGATGCACTGAGGGATCCTGCCATCCAGGGCCACACCCTGAGCCTGCAGGGACCCACGGACCAGGGAAGAAGCCCTTGCTCTGAGCTCTCCACGATGGCTTTGCTCCAGCCCTCCACTTTCCCTTCTGGCATACTGCAGCCCAGTGTCCCAGCTGTCCCAGTATTCAAAATTGCCACTTGCAAACCACCTGTGCTCTTGGTATTACTGCCGAGGCTCTCATCTGCAAGTCATCTGAACAGGCTCCTCCTGAAGTACTTCTTCTTTGTCAGTGTTTTATAATACCTTTTCCTGGTGGCCTAATAATTTAGAAATTAATGCATTGTCCTCCTGTGATTCAAGTACATTATTCTGCTGTCATCCAAAAACAGATCAGACATACTTGCTAAACGCTTCTGCTTATTTTCATCTTCATTAACAATTGCACCATTTCCATTTCAAAGAGGCCTTACACAATTTTCTGTTTCAGGCAGATTGTTTAAATTCTATAATGTCCTTGAAGATAGCAGCCGAGGATAATTTCACATTTCCCTTTTTATTTCCAGTTTTCTGCGCTTCATTTCTAATTTATATTAACTGCTACCCATTCTCCCTCCCCCTCCACACTGCTTTTGCTTTTTTGCTCCTAATGCTGTCTTCACCACTGAACAGCGATCATCCCTTTCCTGAGGGCACAGTCACAGTTCTTTTCCAAACAATGCGCTGTTCTTGAAGAATGCCTGATTCTAGCATTCATGTAGAACACTCACCAAACTCCAGACAAAAAGTCCCTTCGCTCTGGATAAATTATGTTACATTACTAGTCTGAAAAACCTTTTTGTTTAGATTTTCTTCAATGAAGGTGGCCATCTTGCAGATACCACCAGCTTCCAAAACAGCTCTGAAATCCTTCACTCCCAATGGAGAAGAGTCAGATAAGCAACAGTGCATAATGAACAGCTCTTTAGCTTCTAGGATCAGTCCTAGATACGCCACCCTATAAGGAATTGCTGCTTTCGGCATTCCATTAAGTGCTTGGTCTAATTGCTCCCTCCTGGCACCTGAATAAACTTCCGTGGACAAAACCAAAACCAGGCTGAGCCCCAACCACAAGGGATTCCTGCACCCAGCTGAAGACCTCTGGGCCCAGCGAACTGGGGCTGTCACAGCTCTCACCACGGGAACACTTCTGGCCCCAGTGCATTCTGCCTACACCTTTTGCTCCACGCCTGCTCCTTTCAGAGGTATTCTCAGAAATCCAGATCTTCCTGCGTCACAGCAGGAAGTGATTTGTCACGGTTATTCCCTGAAGAACTTCATTTTCTGGTAGTGGAGAACGGTAGGAACAGGCAGAGAGCAACTGAGTTTGAGTCTCACTGGGCAAATTACTGGCCTGACGTTTAAGCCTAGGTACTCAGAATTAACCATAAAAATCAGTTTAACTCAGAAGTTGCCTTCTCAATTTGCCAAACAGGAGAAACGCTATGATCCAGGCAGCTCCTCACCCACATCTGACAGTACCCAAGACTTCAAAAACAAAGTGAAAAACAAAGAAAATTCACAATGCGTAATCAAAGAAGAGATTCTTCTGAAGGCTTACCTCGAGCTGGGACATTTACTTTTTTGTTTTCCTCTGTCCTCTCTCTCTTATCTTGCCATTTTCACACAAGAATTCCCAAAGACAAGTCCTAAAGAATACAGCACAGATCACAGAATATGCCTAGGGTTCCCTGGTGTCCTTCTGGCTTCCTTGGCTTCCAGATGGCAGGCCACGCTCACAGGCAATCTAGCCAATAATATGGAACCGTACAGATGTTTTTAACTGAATCAGTAACTATTTTCAAGTGGCTCTGTGGGAATTTTGTCGTATGGTTGTTGTTTTTTTTCTTTTAAACTAATGATGTAAGCGGAGAAATGAGGCCATGTCTGGTGACACTGTAGTCTGACTCTAAACTATCAAAACCACAGTGGCCAGAGGCAGGACTTTCCCTCGATGCTTTAATTCACCACAGTTAAGTACAGCAGAAGATGCAGCACCCGATTCCCTCTGCAAGCAGTTGTGTACTGCAGAAGCTGTAGTCATTCACTCACACTCAGAGCACGCCGCACAGCACATGTCCCCTTTATCTGTTAGGTTTCAGTTCACTTCTTCACGTACTTTTGGGCTGCCACTTACCCCCATTTACTAGAACATTGCTGTTCTCTGGCTTGCTTGCCTTCATTAACAAAGGTAACCTTATGAATATGAAAAAGAAAATAGGGAAGAATATTCCACTACTTTATCTTTGGAAGTAGGACTGCTGAGCATCGTGCACCGTGAGCAGCTTCAGGAAGAATAGATAAGGATTACTTTATCACAAAGGTGCCCAAGATGCTCATCCTATGGTATTGTGAAGCTGCAGGGGTTTTTCTGAGGAGCCTGCGTTGCAGCAAGCAGTCCTTCACTTGAGTACTGTCCTCAAGCCTGGTCAGCCGTGCACCAGCAGCTGTCAGGAGACCACACTTCTGACGTAGATCATCTGGAAAGATCTGGTCTTGCTCTAGCACAAGGGAATGGGACTTTCCTATTTAAAATGTAATTGCTTTACTGTATTTTCTGAAAATATTTAAATGCCCTCACTGAAATTGTCTTTAGCTTGGTTAAACACAAGCAGGCTGTTAGAGCTGCTACATCTACATCAGTGTCTGCCCACTGTTCTACTTCAATTCTAGAGTCAGCTCATCTGTATAGTCCAAATCAAGCTGCTGAAGAACAAAACGGCACTAGGAACACCAGAAAAAGGCAACACAGCTTGATTTATTTTGAAGTTTCCCATTCATCACCATCTTTTCCATACACATATGATATTTTACCCTCGACTGTTTTGATACTTCATCAATTAATTCTTTACTAACACAGTGCAGTTCACAAAGAATACATTTCTGGCACTCAGTGGTTAGTGCGTCTCAGCAATGGACTGGCCTCCTGAGTTAAGGACCTCAAAGGTCTGTGTAAAACCCTCAGCTTTTTTAATGTTATTGTTATTTTCAGGGAACATCTCTTTGCGGGATGCAGCCACTGCAGTGAAACAAGGGCTATCCCGGAGAGCAGAGATCTTAATGTGTTTATGAGCAGCTAAGCTGTGGTACTGAAATCACTGAGGGAAGAACTGCCACAGCCCTGGTGCCAACATCTCCATGAGCACAGGAGATGGGGTTCAGTAAATGAAGGGTGAAGTGCGGGTCTCGACTTGGGACAGGGAGCAGGGGTCCTGCTGGGGAGGACGATGGTAGGTTGGTGATTATGAAAGCACACGACCAAAGGCTACACAGGAGAAATTAGAGGCATGCCTTCCTATAGGCATGAAACAGCACGTCTGTAGTGACCACTGTCTCATGATCCACCCTTGGCTCCAGCAATGATAACAATGACTGCTGCTTATGCCCACGGTTGCTATTGCTGCTGCCAGCGCAACATAAACCTGGGAACCCCTGGCACAGGTTACAACCACAGGCTGAATTCCCCTTTGATACTACTTGAGCCAACGTGAGTTCTCAGAAAATGTTGCTACATGTCTCCATGACGCACTGCTAAACAAGCACCTCTTATTTTGTACTGCCTTCAATATAGCAGTGATTTCTGTGTATGGTCCCATATGCAGTGCTCTGCAACAGGGTGACTTGGAGTTGGGTAACTTGGCAACACCAGTGTCCTTGGAGAAAGCTATATGCTTTTCTAGCCATATGTGAAACAACAGTACCCTACTCAGGGCTGTTTCTGGCCATCAGAAATCACTATGCAACAAAAACGCCACAATGAATGCCTTTGTCTGTGTCTCAACTTCTCTTATCTAGGATAAAACAAGCAACTCTGTGCCAAAGCCTTAAAACAGCCAGCACCCCCAGCTCTGAGGCTCTGAAGGCAGCCTGGACTTAGCAGGCAACCACCGTGGAGGTCAGGTTAGCTGGCTGACCCAGGACATTACCCAGTGCTATCAGCGTGAAAGACTTGAAGGGCTGTTTTCACCACTGCTTTGGCTCACCACAACATCACAAGGCATGTTCCCTTTCCCCTCACCTGTCACGAGGTACTTGCAGATTACAGAGGTCTCCGGGAATGAAACGCTACTGACAGCAACAGGGAATTCTGTGCTCTTGCCAGAGCAAAAACCAGTCAGTGGGGAGAACTTGTGCCGGATCCCTGACCCTTCATCCAGGGGAAAGGCAACTGGCTTCAACGCCACGTTAGGCTCCCTTCAGAGGGTGCAGAGGGAACTTCAGCTTTGCAGTCTGCAAGCAGTCATGGAGGAGGTGGGATGAACACACTGCTGGCAATGGAAAGAGCTTTTGCCCTTCTTTCTGAAGCATGTCTTGTTCTCTTCTGAGAAACCAGGTCTGATGAGTTCAGCTGCATAGTCTCCTACCTAACCAAGTCTTCAGAAAGGAGAAGTCAGGGAAGAAAAAGCCATCTATAGAAAAGGTGGGTTTGATGGGAGCTTACTGAGCTGCAGCACGTAGCCTTGTTGAGATGTGATTATTTCTGCTCTGGCTGTACTTTTGGCATTCAGCAAGGATAGCAATGGTCCTTTCTTCTTAAAATTAGTTAATGTTAAATAAGTTTTAACCTGAAATGTCTAAATTCCGAGAGGAGGAGGAACGCTCACTAGCCAATCTCGAGAAGTCACCTGGAGCCAGAAGGCCCGTTTCTTCAGCTTGTCACACACAAATCCATCCAGGTCACATGGACTTCTGCGGTCTCAAGAGCTCAAGCTTCTTAACTTCCTATCATGAGATATTTATGCCACTTTTATAAGCTACAAGCTACTCAAGACTGCCTGACTATTACAGCTTAAATGTATAAACGACATTCTCAAGTGAACATGCTATCATTTTTATTTTTTTTTAACCTACACACATGCACACACGATTTGTTAAAACCTGAGAGCTTTTTGAGAATCAAGGGGAAACGTGTTCACTAAAAGATTTACTAAATGTAGATTGTTTCCCCAGCAAAAATAATAATAATAATAAATAAAGAATAACAGCCAAACACAGAGATATGCTCAAAGTTTTTGGGGATACAATTAGCTTTCACTTGGATTGTTGTTTTAGGATTGTTTTGTTGGTTTTTTTTTTGCTCCTTGATGCTAACTGCTGTCTCCTCAGCCAGCTGAACACAATCAACTGCTGTTCAATGGAAGTTACTCTACAGCAACAGTATTTCATAGATCTTGTGATGCTTTGCCGGAACCTCAAGTTCTCCTGTGCACAGACATATGCTTTGAAAAGAACAGCTGCACTTTATCCACATCTCTTTACTTCACTGTCATGCCAACAAGAAAAAACTTGAAGGGAAGCACGTTCACTAAACCCGCTACGACAAACACAGACACAGAACAAAGCAAGAGACAGCAGCCAATGCCAAGTCCTCCAGCACACATTTTTAGGGCACTCCATAGAGTCTCCTTCCAGCCAGCCCCCGTGCAGGGCCAGGACTGGCACAGGAGCTGTGTATGCACTGCATCACACTGGACACACTCATCGATCTCCCCCAGCCACAGCTCACCCCAAGCCTGCAGCCAGTAAGTGCCCCACGGTACTGCTGAGCCCATCAGAAAAGGCACTGAAGGGCACGGCTGAAGAGCCATTCCCATCTCAACACTGCATGTTTCACACTGTTATCACACAGCTCAGACTGCACAATGACAGCTAAGCATGGGAGTGACTTACCTCGAGTGAAGTCCACAGTCCCAGGATGAGACTGCCTTGGCCTGCCCACCACTACAGCTCCCTTCACACCACTGAAACTGTTTTAAAGAAAGCAAAAAATAGGTCATCCATTCTTTGGGAATGTCTTCTTTCAGGAAAAATGCTTCACTTTTTTTTTTTAATTTTTAACTAATTCTGCACAAGACTGATGAGCAGAAGAGCAATCCCTGTGCAGCCACTGTTACTTACATTGACTCAGCTGGAAAGTGACACCCAATGGAACTTTTGAGAACAGGAACTTTCTCAGGGCTAAATGGTGAAAGTAAGGCACATTAAGCCTGACTTGCACCTATGTCAGCACCCAGATTGCTCTACTGGAGGATCCAGTGCCTTCCAGATGTCTAGGTTTATATTCCACGTCTCCACCCAATTTATTCTACCTTTCTGTCAAAGATCAGAGGCAAAGGGTTTGATTCACTTGTTCAGTTAATCGAAAGTTTATTTTTGCATTCTTTCTACTCTTTTCTCCTTGTTTGCTGCTGGCTTCTGCATTTTTGTGGAGCTCCTGAATGGCAGGTATGGATGACTGCCTTGCAGCTTGCTGTATGGCACAGGCAATGGACACTGTGCATTCTGAATGCCAGGACACCTTGCTTCTTCCTCAAGGAGGAAACAGTAAAGCACCTGCTCCTGAGTGAGGCAGCAGCTCCTATCCTTGCAGGAGCTCAGAGGGAACCAGGACATGCTGCTATCCCAAAGGTGAGAACCACTACTGAAGCATGGAAAAGAAAGCATGTCACTTTTGGAACCAGCCTCTGGCTTGCACTTTCCCCTTCATTGTGGCCCTAAGAGGTCAAACTGCTTGAACAAAGTGAAGAACAACCCCCTCCTTCTCTGAGCTGCAGTCACTGGCACACCAAGACAAGCTGTGTGCTTGCTGCCAGGCTCAGTGAGTGCTTTCTTCTCCACAGCGCTGCTGCACACCATGCCCTCCTGGGTACCACAAACGTTCTGTGCACACCATGGCTTCCTGAGCCAACAGAGTCTTGCTGTCTGCTCTCATGGAGGCTATCAATCTCAAAAAAATAGTAGAGATTTCCTCATCTTCACAAGTTCTACAAGCCTCGCTCTGCTCAGGTGCTTTGCCTTCCTTTGCTTCCCTGATTAATCCTCACCCTACAGATATGACCCTACTGCTCAAACAGAGCTCAGGTTGGCAAGTCAAGCCAGCCACAGGCTGCCTGCCTGCAGGAGTCTCTGGTGGCACAGAGCAGGGGCTACTCACACAGACATGAGGGCAGGAGGGGCTCTGGCTGCAGTCAATTGCTTGCTCCTTGTAGAGGAGTTTTATCTCTGTGCATCCCAAGGCCACAGAACACACTGCATCCTGCAGCACAGGGAGGCTCTTTCTTGGAAAACAAACACAATGTAAAGCCTCCTGGTTTTATGTCTCAGTGCACCTTTCAAGCTACAAAACAACACCAAATGAGACCAAATGAGAACTGGGATGCTTTCATGAGTGACGGTAAATCAGAGCACTGCTCACACTGCATAACAAAGACTGCCCAAGTTTATGGGGCCACAATATTTAACTTCAACTAAGGAAATAAGGACCTTAGAATTCCTCATTTAATCACAGATGTCTGAGGTAATATTTGAAACCTGGGACCACACTTCTAAACAAAACACATTTGCCTAAAAAGCCAACAATATCATTTAATGAAAAGAAGCTGCATGCATATATTGCCATTCCACTGCCACAGAATGGAAATGAGTAACTTCTTCACCATACAATCCTTGCAACTGTTTACTTTTTCTGAAGGGATTTCTCCTTTACCAAAGCTTTCACAGTGGCCGTTTTCCTCCCCTGCTGTAAACTGGATCACTGTTAACGTCGTACAATTTTTTGTTATTTAAAAATCTGTACCATAGAATCACAGAATGATTTGGGTTGGAAGGGACCTCAAGGATCATGAATCCCACCAACCCTGCCACATGCAGGGCCACCAACCTCCCCACTTAATACTAGACCAAACTGCCCAGGGCCCCATCCAACCTGGCCTTGAACACCTCCAGGGATGGACGGGGCATCCACAGCCTCTCTGGGCAGCTGTTCCAGCACCTCAGTGCTCTCACAACAAAGAACTTCCCCTGATATCCAACCCAAATCTTCCCTCCCTCAACTTCAAACCATTTCCCTTTGTCCTGCTGTTATCTACCCTTTCAAAGAGTTGAGCTGTACTGAGCATATTATTTTTTCATACACTCTCTCTCACACTCTCTGTCTCCTACTAGACGAGAAAGAACAAAAATGTTCATCTCAGCTATCTAATAAACATAAATGCCTTCTGCAAGTCTGAATCAGGCTGCGGAACAGATATTATATACAGATAAACAGAGTGCTGAATGATTTAAGACGCAACAACAGCTAAATGCAACATGGAATGCATTGGTAAAATTACAAATTAGCATTAATGCGCAATCAATTCAACTAAAAAGGGAAGACAATGTTGCTGCGAAGAACAGCCTTTTTTTAGTCAAAATCAATGAGAAATCAATGGTATAGTTTAATGGAAGGGGAAACACTAGGAAAGGAAATATATTCATATTTCAGAGAACTCTGCAATTAACTGCAACACTGAAAATGAATATTAAGTATAATTCTCCACTTCCTCCTTGCTTGCATGAGGACAAACAGTGCTCAAATTTGGAATAAATCAGTGCAAAGTTAATACAGCCCCATTTTGCCAGCACAAAGTTTCATCCTCGTCAGCGCTGTCATGCTAATTAGAACTGATCCGTTTGCTTCTTCCTTGTGGCACTGTGCCTTTCTGCTACCCTGCCAGTGAGGAAAGGAGTGAAAAAATCAGTGAAAAAATAATTCATATCCACGTCAAGACACCTGTTCTCTGCCAGACAGTTTTGCACTAGTGCAAGCTGGGCCTGTGCCCAAACTGCTGTGGGTGCTCCAGTCAGGAGCAGAACCCAACAGACAGACTTCAGAAACAGAATACTTCCAAATAATTCAACAGTCATGTTTTTGGTGTTGCTTCAGAGAATAAAACATAGAACCCAAACTACTTGATACTAAACCTAAACCTAGCTGCAGTGTGTTACAGTGTAAATACATCTCGCAGGGATCCTTCTGCTAACATCACTGCAAAGGCCATGAGCAGAACGTGAGCAGCTGCCTCAAAATGAGATGCCTGTCAGCAAACAGGAGGATGGAGACAAGCCTCCACGTGAGCCCATGTGATCAAAGCAGGTAATCCTTCAAACCCTCTCTGCAGAGATTTTATCCCAGTGGGGCAGTCAGGCCATGAGTCACTTGCCATGAGTGATGCTCCCACCAACTCCTCCCAGCAGCAGGAGGGTTTCAGGTGGAAAATTACAGGTGTGTTGTGGACCAAGGCTGTGAAACAGATCACCCTGCGTGCTTTGTTTCAGACGCTTCCTACAGGTGTTCATCTGAACGGTTCAAGCACAGCAAAACTGTAAGAACTGTGGAAGAGTTCTTAAAATGAGCACTACACCTTTGTGCTAACAGTTAGGCTCTCACAAATATCATTGCGATATGGCATATTTGCAGCTAAACTTCACTTTTATATTGTCCCTCTTTCTAACCCTGTGAAATGAGAAGCCAATGTCTCACCATTTGCAGGGGTGGTTTAGCATTGCTCCTTCTGGCTAGTGGCAGCACAGAAGAAAAGGTCTAAAGAGTACAATCAGCAGGAAGGTCAGTGTAGTTTCTGGTTTGCGTGGGTCCTCTCAGGGCATTGCACAATGTTAGCCTCCTTCAGGTGGATTCCCTCATCAAAGCTTGGCACTACTGCCTTGAATGTGGACTGTTGCACCACACCAGTATTCCTTCTTCCTCTTTCTGGAATATTCAGCTGTGTTTAAATCAAAACTTTGGACAGCAGAATGCAGACACCCTTGCATTCAAATGTCAAAAAGAAATAGCACATTTCATAATCCTAGCTAGAGACGTGGACATTAAGATTTAAATCCACCTCAGTAGGTGAGACATCACACTGTCTCCAAATGGTCTTCTACAAAGAGCACAGAAGACTGAATCTAGCCAAGAAAGGGGAAAGACAGGGTAATCCCTATTTCCTGCAGACCTTCTTCATCATTTTATTGATGAATTTTTTTATTGATTTATTTTTTTATTGATTGATTATTATCCTCTAACATGATCTGCCCCATCTTTTCATCTGTTGCATCCACACAATGAAACCACAAGCAGTGGTTGAACATTTCTGAGCACGGGACGCCTTCCACATCCAAATTGCCAAGGTTTGCTTATTGGTGCATTGCATTTTACACCAACTTTAATTTAGTTCAAGAACAGGCTCACAGCACTTGTTTCTGAACCAATTCACAGGGACATACCGCGTTCTGTCCTACCACTCTCCCCATCTGCCTCACCAAAGGGTATTTATAATTCCCTGGAGCTGGATTACCTTTCACAGAAGGCTGCAAGGTTCAGTCCATCAGGTGCTGGAATTCTGCAGGGCAGGAGCAGCACCGGGCTCCTCATGCCTTGTGGATGATGGCAGAGCTTCTTTTAGTTCTTAACCTTTTCCTTCGCGGCAGTAGGAAACCATGTCAGTGCAAGTGAACACGCTGCACCGGCACGAAGAACAAGCCCGGCTGCCAAGCTAATTGTGGAGACAGGAATGGGTGCTAGAAGGGTAGGACGGGAGGTGGGTGCCTTTTTTATTAGACTTGTCCTGATGCCCTAAATGGGCCAGAAGGAGTGAATGTATCCTCTCACATAAAGAGCCATTATGCAGGGATTTCATTTTTCTGATGGAAAAATCTTGACAATCATAAATAGGAGCGTTCGCATGACAGGGAAATTCTAGCTAGGCTTTTCAATGAATCTCCTGCAACAAATTCCAAATTCAACCAGCTTCTTCTATCTAAGCTCATGTGCACGCTGCAGGATTCGCATACTTCACCCCTCATTACCTATGGCCAGACTGAAATCAATGCAGCAAGAGGTGAAAAGGCTTAAGAACCAGCTCTTAGCAATAACCCTCACCACAGCCACAGGTAAAGAGGAAGACTGAAATGTATTTGGTTTCACTTAAACTGTGAGGGAAAGAAAAGGAAGAATGGCAGAGGAAGGAAGGAAAACAAAAGGAAAGAAGTAGAAATTTGTACGTAGAGGGGAGAGTCCCAACTATCTCCCATGTTAGACTGAAACAGAACGCACAAGAGAATTTGTGGAAGTTCTTAGAAGAAAGAGTCATATTATTGTCCTTGAAAATATTTTTTTTTTTTTTTTTTTTTTTAAGAAAGAAAATTTTCTTAAGAAAATTTTAAGAAAACAATTTTGTTTTCTTAGTGAGCAGCACTTGTCATTTTTATCTCCTCCATTCACCAAAAGAGAAGATTGTGGGGGTACCCAGCATATAGTAGGCCACTTCCTATACCTCATAATGCTCAGGCAAACATTCTCAGGCAGCCTGGAACGAAGGCATACTTGTGACTGAACAGTTTTGGACAACTCAGTACAAAAAAAAAAAGTCTTTATGAGATAAGGAGTCTCTAACTTCTTTGTTGAGGTATTGCAGGAAAAGGAGGGAATGGAAATCTGTTACCTGCAGACCACATTTGTGTTAGTCCTTCAAGGTTTCCCTTCTCCCTACCAAAATTCCCTGTTGGTTCATGATCACTTGAAAATCTAAGACCCACATTCTTTAATGAGCAGCAGGCAAGGGAGACTGGCCACTTCTGAAAGACCTATGACATTTCACATCATCAGATATGAGCCTGTTCTGGGAAATGGAATTTTTATACTCATCATATCCTTCCAATGCATCAACTCCATCCATCAATGGCAGCCTTCCAACGATCTGCTTAGCTTTATTGCCACACCAGCATCACGCCGGGTAGCAAATAACTAAAGTCTATTAGTAACAGAAAAATGCTATGCAAAAGCAAACTCAGCAGAGCTGCACCATGGATACTATGGCAAATTTCAGATGAGAAACAGATTTTTCTTTTTTCAGAACAGGCAACAGTGTTCCTCCAGCTTTCACCCATCACTCCCTGATGCTCTCCAGATTTGCAGCCAGAAGGAAGGGGAAGTAAGTTGTTTCTCTGCCTGAATGTTGACGTCTCATTATGAGCTCAAAAAGATACTTGCTCTGCATGCTCTGCTACTTCCTTCATTCAGGATTCTGTCCATTAACACCTAATTTTTGTCTTCTTCTTGCATTCTTTATCTCAGTTCCAAACTGTTGTCATTTCTAGGAATACCTTTCTGTATGCCATCACTAAGGGTTGAATGTTTTGTTTTAGTTAGCTGATTTTTGCTTATCTGCTTGCATTTTCCTCCTATTTTCTAGCTTGAAAACTTCAGCTTGCAATATGGCGAGCATTCCTCAGCTCCGACCCAAGGCAACAGAGCAGTTGTGAGAACACTCCCAAGAAATGACTTCATTTTCTCTCAACCAAAACATTTTCCCACACTTTCAAGCAAACCTAACCAAGATGGTTTGCAAAAGGGTCCTAATATCATCTCTGACAAAGGCAGTTCTACTGAACTTCCTTCTGAAATTTCATGCCTAAAGGCTGTCAGGGTAAGTTTCCACCAAAATTGTAGGCATTCCCAAAATACATCGTAGAACAAATTTTAATCTTTAATGAAAAGAAATAGACAGAAATATAGCATATAAGGAATGATGGACACAGACAAAGCTACCTTACAAGCCACAACACAGATCTGTGCCAGAAGGGAACAGAAAATGGCAGCAGTGGGAAGTGGAGATGGAAAGTTCACAATTGCATCCTACTCTGCAGGTTTTGCTTCTGCAAGATGCTGTCAGAATGCTCTACCTTCAGCCAGGTTGGTGAAGTCTCTGTCCTCAAACACTGGGATACAGCCAAAGCTGTCTATCTGCATAGCTCAGCTACCTTGAAACTCCCCTTGTCCTGCAGCTGACTTGTAACTTGGCTGTTGGTTCTCCATTACGGCTGCTGACTGCTGCAACTTGCTCTCTTGCCCAGACCTGGGGATTGGGCCGTCTATAGCACTGGTGCGCATGAAACAAAATGAGACTGCGTCAGAGATTTAATTTACTCTCTGCCTTCTTTGCTCCTGCAGGCGTCTCAGATTCCTTTGGTTTCCATTTCTCCCTTTGAGACACTGTTCCGAAATCTCACTCCTCTAGCAGCTCAAAATCTAATTTTCAGGCTAAGTGTATTAATAGCAACTTTGTACCAATTTGTCCTTGTGCCAGTATTGATCTTTATTATAAGACCTCTCCTTCCCCTCTAGTATTTACTTTGCAATGAAGTGTTTACAGAGAGACATCACATTCCTCTTCCAGTCTTTGTTTTGCTAAGCAAAACAAACTGATCTCTTCTAGTTTTCACTCATCTGCTGAGCTTTCTGGCCCTCACTCACCCTCTGAGCCCTGCTCTGCACCTGCCCCTATGTAAGCATACTTTACTGACAGAACCACACACAGTGTTCCCAGCACTCTTGAATCTTGGTTTCACACCTCCCTGTTTGTACCAGGACCCTGTTTGAAACCATCCCTGCAAACACATCGGCCCCTGTACTTATCCAATCATGTTCCTTCCAGTATCAAAGTTCCTCTGCTGCCTGGCTGCCTCCACAGCACCCAGCTCTTTTCCTGTTCTCACCCCTGCTAGCACCTAAGCCAGATGGCTCCTGTGTGGGCAAGGCTCCCAGCTGCTGCTTGCGCTTGATCCCAGCGTCTCTCTGTGCTCCTGCAGAGCTCCCACACCATGAACTAGTTGTACTGCTCTGCTCCCTGACTTCGAAGCCAGCGGATTCTCGCAGAAGATTCCCCCAGTTCCATTTCTCCTCGGCCTCGTTCCCCTGTTGGTAGGCTTTTCTGCTCACCACCAATTGCCTGCACCTTCTGCAGGTCAGCCAGGACCAGTGCCCCATCAGGGCCCCAAATCCAAGACCTCTGTCTGACTCAGAACTACGCAGCCTTTAACCAGACTCCAGAGCTCCAAGACGCAGACGCACCCCATCCCAAATGGCCACATTTATCCACTGAAGCTTCCTAGTTGCCTCAAGCAACAGGGACGTTCTTTTCTTAATGTGAACCACTTGTCCCCATGTGTCCCTACAAACGAATCGCCAGCTCCCTACTCAAGGGGAAAAAATCCTGCTGACTTCATTACATTGGGGTTTCCCTGCAGTTTCTGGCGCTGTAACCTGAGCTGGGATGTCTCTCTGATTGCAGCCTTTGGCCTGGTCTTTCCAAGGCTCGCTTCGAGCACAAACCCAGAGAGCAAAAATGACACACACAGAACAGGTTAGTAACAAGCAAAGGCATTCTCATACCTGCATAAAGTATCAATTTGAATGTAGCTAAATCCAGATCTTAGCTTAAGGAACAAAGAATTCCTCTGTTCTCCCAACCTTAATCTAGTTCTGCGAACTGATGCAAATGGGGACATCTTGTTGTCTTGTGGACATAAAAATCAGACGAGCACGCTCATGGGAACTTGCCCAGTACTATTTCAGTGGCACAGTTCCAGGAAATGCCCTCATAGCCTGCCCTCATGTGCTGCTCCCAGATCCTTGCAGTAATAACAGCCTTAAGGCTGCATAGCATAAACCAGCTCAGAAAATCTGCCTGTTCTATACTAACTCAGGAACTGCCACTCATCTTCTCATCTCTCCATCTGCAACAAAGCCGTCAGCCTTTTTATTTCTGACTTCTGGAGAGCCTAGAATTCCCTGTTAAGTATGGCTTTTTTTTTTTTCTTTTTTTCTTTTTTTTTTCCCCACTGTTACCAATAATAAAAATGAAAAAAAAAGTCTTTAAATTGGTGCAGTGTGGATGAACATGGCAGCTTGATCTTGCTATAGGCAGACTGGTTTGGGCAGCACATTGCTAACTGTCTCTTGCTTCTCTGCTGGAATACTTTATATCTTGTAACTATTGATGTCCGGATTGTACATGGACTGCCATGAAAAATCTGCATTGTCACTGCAATCCTCTGCCATGCCACAGCCCTCACAGAACTGCTCATCTACTGCGGATGCTACTCCCAAAGCAAATGTTTGCTTAAGACAAACGAGTAATCTGTCTCTACAGTATCAGTTTGTTTCAACTATACGGCATAACAACCTCACGGATTTCATTTGAGATTGATTTCACAGGTTTTCACCTGTGCTGTGAGCCACACTACAATTCAGTTTCCCAACCTGTAGCCCCCCACCATTGTCTGCAGTGATGACTGCATTAAGGCAACCAGAGAAACACTCCTCCACTTGAGCATCAGAAGCTCACCTGCTAGGCATCACTTCCAATGCAAAGTGTAACAGGGAAGGAAACTCTGAAGCTCCCCAGTTAACATATGCTATCACCCCTGCTCCAGCCTCCCTGTTTTACTGGAACACATCTGTACTGCTTGTTTGGGCAGCACCTCAGAAAAGAGAAAGAGGCATGACTATGTTTGCTATTTCCCCTGCGCAGGGAGAGCAGGGGGATGGCAGAGGCCCAGCAGCAAGCTCACACTGTCCTTTCCCTGTGTGAGAGGCAGGAAAGATGGCAGCTGCTTGAACAGCACGCTCCTGTGTGGGAGCCAGAGAAGAGCAGCTTGTGCAAAGAAGGAATTTTTAGGACTTTCACTATGGAGATTTGGGTTTGAGCCCTGATGAGAAAGCTAAGTACTCTGTAATCATGGTGCAAAGAAGCATAACAAACACTCACTACCTTCACAGGGACAGAGGCAACTAGTAAAAAAAAACAAAAAGCAAAACACCACCAAAGTATTCTGATGGGAAAAGCTTCTTTTAGGAAGACATTTGTTTGATTTTATAAAGAGCATTGATTTTGATATAAACGTTCCTGCCAAAGCTACTTGGAACAGCTTTGCTTCTGGCAGCTCAGAAGCTCTATTTCAGAACATCCAAATTGCACATATTTTATCCTGGAGGTTTTTATACCACATATATCATTACTGCCTTGCCCTAACATGACAGTAGCTGTGGAATATTTCATCTTCTTGTAGATGATTAGATGAATTGCATCATACTACAGAACAAAATGTTACCTGCTTTCTTAGATGAAGACGTTCCTGGGTGTCATAATGGCACTGCCAAGCTTTCATTACATAGCAAACAATGGACTTCCTGTTCTAGGGAATAAGATAAGATGTTTCAATCCTACTATGCAGCAGCTGATCAAAACAATGTTTTCCTACACAATACACATACTCTGACTATCAGTGCATACTTAGCAAATCAGCATAAGTTGTACAACAACTTTAAATGAATGTAATTCAAAATGAAAATTCAGAAATCACAGAGCAAAGCATTTCTAAAATCAAAATCTGGGATACAGCATTCGTCATGGGAAATCTAAAAAGTGAACTATTTAATTCTGGTTAAAGAAGGGGAAAATAAAGAACAAACAAGCTTTAACTGACAGAACTTCCCAGAAAGTGGAAGTTCTGAGTTAGGGCAACGCATATTAATTCTGAGAAGCCTGAGCCGAGCTTTTTTGTTAGGGACAAAGTCCGAGAGGATCAGGATGGAGGGAATTCTGCAAGAACCCACAGCAAGGATGCAGGAGGGTAGAGCCCAGCAGGATGTGAGCGCATCAGGGCTGAGCGCGGTTTTGGTGGAGGAGTAAGGCACTGCTGGGTCAGAAGAGCACAGAAAAGGGCCCTTCAGCCAGAACAGCAGCAGGTCAGTTCTTGAGCGAAGTGTCATGCTCCTGTGTACTACCAGCACTGGGACGCTTGAGGTGCCCACACGAGCTTCTTCAGCACTGCAATACCTCCGAGCTCCCTGAACGGGCACACCATCCGCAGCAGGATGGTGCCTCCCAGGCGCTCCTTGCTTTTCCACACTCTGCATGAGAAGAGGAGCTGCTAGCAGGATCCAGCTGTCGCGGACTGGGGCTGCAAGCAGTTACTGCTGCCATCAGGGTACCAGCAACAGCCAGATGCCTTCATCTTTAAACTTCCGTGTCCATGACTCAGGCCCTTTCATGCTCATAACCTATCCTGGCCTTCTCACCCTGGCCCTTCTTAGAAACAATGTTATTCAGCTGCTAAATTAAATAATACTTAACTAATATATTTATCCTGATTTTTAGAACTGACAAAGGCAATCTGTTCAAAGCAAACACTTCACTCACTATCTACTCCCTTTTTCTTTCTCACATAGGCAATGATGGATGGAAAAGCAAAAATAAATGAATAATTAACTGCCTTCACAATCTTGGCTTCAACACTGGTCAATAGAGCACGCAGCTGATCCTCCAAGTAAGACACATAATGTCTTTGCTGGGCTTATGGAACTTATCCATGGAGTTTACTGCACATTCAGGATCTGCATCACAAACGTGTGTGTCTGTGCGTCACTGAGGCGGAAAAGGTTATGATGCTGAACAAAGGGCTGCTGTCTGCTGACACAAATGAGACTAAAAACTCACTGATCTGGAAGCTGATGTACAAAAACTCCTTGCAGCCTGAGTGCCCCCTGTCCATACACATTAAATGAGTAAGTCTTGTTTGAGTGCAGGATAGCCTTAATCTGCAAACAAAACACATTATAGCAGTATGACTTTTACCTCAGCAAAGTCTATCAGCCACAAAATCAGATGAAAGGCATTGCAGGAGTAAAGTGCATTTTAAAGTGGGATTTTTCTGTCACAAGCTCATTCCAAATTATCTAGCATAAGGAACTTCACCCATGGAAGCCAACAGTGTTGGCACAAGGAGAGTTACACAAGACACTGGCGGGAGAAATGAGTACTGAAAGCTTAGAGAGAGATGGAACAACCTGTGAGAACAGCTTTTAGGCATTATGGCAATACAAACACGCTGTGCTTGGCTTGCAAAGGGTCAGAGGAGGGCTTGAAAGAAGCAGCAAGCTCAAAGTCAAAAGGGATGGTCAGAAGGTCATCCTCAGTGAATGGCAGTGGAAAAGGAGAAAAGTCTTGCCAGCTTTACAACCTCAAGTCCCTGGAAAGGCTCAAATCAATGAGGGGATCCTTGTTTCATGGAACACAAACACTGCATAGCACCACGTGGGTCAACTTCAGCCCAGCTGGAGCATGCAGGGCAACTTCACTGAGGTCAGACTTCAGCTGCCTACTCTGGATTATCAAAGCCCAACACAAACCTATGTGTATTTCAGAGCAACAGTGAGGATTTTTGCCATCAGAAGGCACTGGGCAACGCTGCTTTTGTAGCAGCTCAGGCTACTAGGTTCAGGACTCCACTGCAGCTGGCTCTTGATAGCACACTGTGCCCCACAGAGCCCATGCTGTAGCACATATACAAACACAGGAGACAAGCTAACTGTCAGGAAGAAAGCTGCACGTAGGCAGCTGAAACTACATCAGCAAGCACCAAGTGGAAATCCAAATCTTCCACTAAGAGTTGCTCAAGATAGCCCACTAAAAACCATTGGTCTCTCATACACTCACATTTAGCATTGCAACTGGTGTTTACAGAAACTCAGGCAAGCAGCATCTTTGTGCCACTGAGAGCAGTGCTGTGCTTCTGATGGAATGAGGCTGCTCAGAGTGCCATGCTCAGTTCACTGCTGCACCGTTGCTCACTGTGGGCCACCACAAACCATCCACATTGCAGAAGGGGTTCCATTCACCCTCTGACATGCACACATTAAGCAGAGATACTCAGTTTGCCTCCTGTACAAAGCCAGTACCTTATGGACATTCAGCTCTGCACCTGTGCACTTCATTTCAGACTAGCAAAGCAGGAACTTGGCAGCACAGGCCATCCCTCCTATAAGTCTCAGCTTTGTTTGACCACACTCTTTCTGAAGGATCTTGTCTTCTCTAGATGGACCACAAAGTGGTTTGGTATCCACTCCCTCCTCCTCCTCCATCACGCCCAGAATTTTTGCATGCCCAAGTCCTGCTGTATTTAGCAATGACTCTGCAAGTGATGCAAACTGAAAATTGCCCTCATACTACATCTCAAGGTCGAGGCTCCTCAAACCAAACCTTCTCAGGCCACATTCTCCCATCTTTTATTCAGGCAAAGAGAAAGGAATAGCAATAACTACTTCCAACTCTCAAGGCACTATCATCCTCCCAGCTGACAGCTGTAATGGTTATACTGTTTAAAAGAGGATAAGAAGCAGTGAAGTGAGAAACAAGTCCAGTGAGGTTGCCAGAAGTGTCATTAAGAACAGTTGAGCCCTTTCCCATGCCATTTGCATTGGTCCTGGATGTTTAGATGGTAGACTCTTCTTTTCCATACTGCAAATTCTTCACCACCCTGCAGTTCTAGCCTGGGGGATGAGAATCCATTTCCTGATGCTCCACACCATGGGCAGGATGATCTCAGAACACTGCAGCTGTCACAGAAGAAAGAATAAAGGCTGAGACTACTTAAACAAGCTGAAACCAGATCAGGTACCTAATGGTGGTGAGGTACTTTCCTCCCCAGGCATGAGATTGTTTGCATGCTTGTTCTAAGGCTTTATATCCTGTGGTAACTTTGCTCATGTAGCCACGTTTATGGTTGCAGTACTGCAACTGAAACTAGTTTCTTGTTGATGCCTATTCTCAACAAAACTGTAGGAGCATGCAAGACAAAGAAAAGTGACTTTTCAGGTTTGCTGAAAAAGGAAAAAATGTGAAAGGAAGAGATGAAGATAAAGATCCGTAGAGCTATGAAGCTGCTATTTAAAATTGCAGTTCTGATGTGAACCATGTACAGTAGACAAACCATGGAGGCCACATGTGGCAGCACTGAAGCAACAATGTATTTAATCCTCCTGCACTGCAAAAGCACCACTGGCTGTTGTGAACAGGATGCAGACCTAACTTCCTCAGCACTCTGCAGCAGGCTGGTTTGCCTGGGTCGTGCTCTCATCATGCTCAGAGATGCACTTGTGGAAAATCTAGCAATGGTAACTTTGACTTACTCCCACATCCTTTGGTTTTGCACGAGCATCACCGAAAATAAGCACAACAAACCTGATTGATCATGCTGTAGCACAGTGCTGTTAGCTCATTCTCTGGGTATGATTGAGGTGAATACCACAGGACAGTTGCAGAGCTTTCTACAGTAACCGACTGCCTCGCTTCCATGATGTGAGGCACTCTTAAAATATTCCGAGAGAGTAAAGTGATATTTATCCCAAGCACTGCAGCAGGAGGCAGAGTAAGCAATAATGTGCCAAAGGTCACACAGCAGGGATCCCAATCCAGGTCTGGCAAATCCCAACACAGGCCCAAACCAGTTGCAAGTTTCTGTGGTGTTACACTTCACAACGGGAGCAGAGCAGAACAGCTGGTTTGACTCTGACCAGGAAACAGACACAATAGAACACAAGCAACACCTGTTTTTGGGCAGAGCTGGGATTACTGGAGCCATGCTCACGAGCAGGAAGAGATGCCACCAGGTTCCTCTGCATTTGCCCTTCCAACTCGTCTATATCCCACACTGAAATCTTCCAGCACATGGATTTCTCCTTCTTCAGGTGTTAGAGAAAGCAATTTAAAGCAATTTAAAGCAAAGAAACGATCCCTTAAATACAGCTGATTTTGCAAGTGTTTCAGTACATTTGCACACAGCATTTTACCCAAAGGTCTGAGCGCAGGTCCAGCCCTGGAGCTGTGTGCACAGAGCACACAGGTCAGTGTGATCTCACCACTCGCTACCAGCATGCTCCTCATCCTGTTACATTCTTCTCCATTCTTTCTACCTTGAGCCTAACACGATCCATACACACTGTCTCCAGAAGGGATCAAAAACCCAAACCGAAGTGAACAAGCAATCTCGCAAACTGTTTACACAATTTATTCTGCCTTCAGAAGGTTGGTCCACCAGACTCACCATGGGTGAGACCAGACTGACAAGTGGCAAACACCACACAGATCAGCATCCTGCAAGGCACCACCTCCTTCTCACAGGCACAAAGACTGGAGAAGCACTCCAGTCTTTGGTGCAAATGCTGGGAACAGTTAGGTGCAGGCTCTGAACCCTGGGCTTGTCATCCTAAGCCCAAACACAAAGAAGCAACTGCAAGGCAAGAGAGAGCTGGTTACAGGCCTGATTCTGCAACTACTGCATGCTGTTAGAACATCCTTGATGTTACAGTAGCTTATGCAACCTGTCCCAAATCTCAGCAACTGAATGACAAGTATGATTTGGCTATGAACCCAGTGCAAAGGGATAGTACTATGTAAATAACCTGCTGTACTCACCAGGCACTGTACAAATCATGCTGAGCCTTGTGAGCAGCTGCCAGGCAAAAGCAGCAGAGAAAGGCTGTGAGATGACCCTCCACAGGGAAGGGGAACATCTGAAAGCCCACATGCTTAACTAAAAGCACATTAAAACATCTGTGGAAGAGACAATCGGCTGAAGAAACTTGATAAAGTCTCTCTTGGTATCTCATAATCATCTTAATTGTGAGAGAGAAGACTTCTCCTGCTGGGCGTTTGTCCCTCTGGATGCAACCCTCAGCAGAAGAAAACAAGTTTCTAAACAAAAACTTTAAATACAGCTTTTGAAAACTTGCCCAGACAAACAAAACATTAATGCAAGTTTTGGCCTGGTCTCCACTGCCTGGGAAATAACTTCTCCCCACAATAACAGAGGCTGTAGCAGCTCTATTATTTCAATCACCACAAGCACAAGCATCTCCTTTCAGCATGTTCTATCTCCCTTTCCGGCAGGGAAGGAAGGGCATGCAAGAGATCCACAAAAACACCATGTTGGTGTTTCCTCAGAAATAAGGACTGTAAGGGAACAGGCTAATACAGGGAAGCTGCTCTGAGGAAAGAGCAAAGCCTCAGGACAAGAATAGTATCCAGCTTCAATGAAAGCAAGGACAAATAGGTACTAAGGTACTTTCCTGCTGTAAAAACAATGAAGCTTCAAAACAGACCATGTTCAAAAATCTCAATCATCACTGAAGCCTTTTAGGTCAGATTAGGCAAACATGAATGATGTAAGCCAAGTTGGTCCTTACTTGGACAGGGAAATTATGCTAGATGACTGTTGAGCTCTCTTACAATCCATTGTACTCTATAGCCCTGCATCACAGAACTGGCTGCTGGCAGTACCCCCACACATTCAGTCATCTGGCTCCCCAGAGGCTTCCTGTGCCACCTTGGCTGAGTCCCCTCTGCATTTGCCAGCTCTGCACCTGGAAAAGGGTCTCATCCCTACTGCACATGTCTTAGACCCTCTGAGGATCTTAGGAAGTCCCTTCCATCCCACACTCTGAGTAGAACAGGAAAACAGGGGTGGCGCTTGCATTTCAGGATGTATACTTGTAAGTTACACCAGAGCAAAGACAGATTGCCGAAAGCCATGGATCAGTGCAGCCCTGCAGGGGGATTCAGGCCTCTCATTACCAGCGCAGCTACAATTCCAGTCCTGTATCGCAGCCACGAGGACCCCCCCAGCCTCCCTACATTAGGCCTGTACTGCAGCACAGGAATGGAGCTAAAGCCCCACTTTGCAACCATATCCACCGAGTCCTCCATGGAGCGGGGGGCTGCACCCTGCCACACTGCCAGCACGCAGATAGCCTGCTCCCCACAGGCACAACAGGCTGGGAATACAGCACCATCTGCAGGGCTCTGCCATGCACCAAGCTTTGCCTATCCCCAACTCGGAAGGCCAGCAAGGTCCTGGTAGGCACTTTGTACCAGGTCGCTCTCCAGAAATACACACCTGAACCACACTCATCAAGGTCCTGCAGGAAAACAAGGCCTTTCTGAAAGCATCACTTCAGAAACAAACTGCTGTTTCAATACAGTTCCGAAGACCCACTGAGATGCCAGAAAATTAAATGCATTTTGACAGTGATTATGTAAAGCATCAGCCCTTCTGTGGCTCAAGGGAGCAGCTGCACGGCTGCAGAGAGCTGACGTGCACAGGAGATTGCTGGCATCAGCACAGCCTCGTGCTTACAGGCACAGGCAGCAGACACAGTCAGTGCTTTAGCGAGGGCTCTGGGAGTATCTGAGGTTCTTGCAGCTTCCACATCCAAAGAGCTTCGCAGTGCTTCTGTACCAAAAGGAGCCTGGGCCAATGTGTGCAAAGCAGTGACGAACACATTGTACTACAGCAGCACATTCCCTCAGATGCGGGTCTGACAAATCCCGCCTCTTGGGAGGAAGGATAATTTTTCTTCATACTTGTCTATACGAGAAGGTCAGCAGCATCGTGTGATTTTCCAGAGACATGTAACCACTATGCAGTGCAAGCCTTGAGAAATGCAAGCATTTTTGTTATTGCTTTTGCTATAAATATAGGAATTTAACACTTATCCTACTGGATTAGACCAAGAGTCCATCTCTCAGAGGAAGCCTACTGCTGAGAGCTCCAACAAGTGCTTGCTCTGCAAAAGGCGGCTGCATCCTGCAGCTCAGCCAGCAGTGCTCTCAGAGGGGCAGCTGCCTCCACTACCTACTAGTTTGGCAGCTACCTACTGCTGGAGCCAGCCTTCCCTACAAAAAAGCAACATGATGCTCTTTAACTCCCCCATATCATAGAATCATGGAATGGCCTGGGTTGAAAAGGATCACAATGCTTATCCCGTTCCAACCCCTGCTACATGCAGGGTGGCCAACCACCAGACCAGGCTGCCCAGGGCCACATCCAGCTTGGCCATGAATGCCTCCAGGAACGAGGTAGCGTATCACCCAGCTTCTAAAGCAACCTGCAGATGTACACTGTGCTTGTTAGCTCTGTTTCATAAATACTGTCAACACTCATACAAAACATTTCAGAAATCAAATTTAAAGACCTAAGCCAGACAAACTTAGCTAAACACGCTAACATTGTTATTATTTACTAAAAACAAACAAACCACCACAGTATCTCTCTGACCGCAATCTGCTCTCACCACTGCCAGAATCAGCTGGGTTGATACTTGATTTCCAAACCTAGGATTAAGTGCATTCTAACTGAACCTTTTTTGTCCCTTTCCACCCATTTCCTCTGCTGTGATAAACCACAGCAGGTAGCACAGTCCAATGAGGGCTCATAATTTCATGTACAAAGTTTATAGGATGGGAAAACTCCTGAGGCAAGCAGAGTGGTGGGATGGGATGAAAGGCCGGTGTATGAGCAGAACTGAAAGAACAAAGAGGGTGAGGAGGGGATTGAAGTGCAGTGAGCTGGGCACTGGTGAATCCTAAGTTCAGATACCTGCAAAAAAAAACAGGGCCAAAGCTTAAATATTAAGAAGTGAATGAGTACAGCACAGGCAGGGGGAAAAGGACTAAATGTATTAGCTCTCTGAAGCTGCTTTGGCCCTCCAAACAAATGCCCAACTTGCTGATGCAGGACCCGTCGTTTCTGACGACGCAGTTTAAGTTCAGCATGGACAGACTGCCTGCCTGCACACTCACAGCACAGGTCACTGCCTTCTTCTTTCTCCCTTCCATGCTCACCTCCCGTGGCCCAGCAAATGTTTTCATTTGGAGTGATCCAGATCCTTTGGTGTCCTTCTCTCTTTCCTTCACTGGCTAGCTATGATCAAGAAGAGAACCTCAGAAACAGTAGTGAGCAGCAGCAGCTTGGATTTAATCCTACTGGTACATATGTCGTGTTCTTGACCGTCAATTTCAGGACTTTTCTCAGTGTTGTTTCATACAACTCTACTCTAAGTCGCCCTCCCCAACAAAGAAATGGACTTCAGCTATTCCTGCGGGTGCCAAGAGACTGGGTCTTTCTTCAAACTTAGCCTGCTGTCAAATTTTGTACAACTACTCTTTTTCCCTCACCTTTTCAACTTCTCCATCTCAGAAACTGGAGCAGTCATTCTGGCCTTTTTGTAAAGTCTCACATTTCAAAGCCTTACCTGGAAGTTAAGCATTAGTATTACTATCAGAAACAATTTAAGGATCCCAGATATTTATTCAGATCTGCTAGCATGTTTGAAAACTCAATTGCAAAGCATTTCTTACAAGACTCAATTTAACCTACAGGCAACACTACCTTTATTACTATGGTTTTACTGTTTCTGGCAGCATCCACAAAGTGTCAGGTGCTGTAGATTCAGATAATTTTAACCAACACCAAGAACTCCTTCCTCTTGAGTGACCCTTTACAGCCTCAAATATGGAGTGAAAGCATGTCAGGGAGAGGTGCTTTTCCAGTTGTGGTCCTTAACTGTCTATATAAAAGGCTCTCCCTTCTAGTCCAAACGAGTATATTCCAAAGGAAAGGGCTACCTTATCCACAGATTGTTGTCTATTCTCTTCACAAATCCATCTCAACCCACGTATGACCAAAATCACTTTATCTGAGCTTCAGAACTCTGTCTGTCCTAAGCAATCATGGTGTAACGTGCAGCGATGTTTCAATGACATTCAGCAGGACTAGGAAACAAAGGCTGCTTTGCTTTTGGTGAGCTACAGCAAAGCATCAGGGTCCTAAAAAGAAACCTGAATTTGAAGTGTGCAAGTTAGTCATGTCCCATTATAACTGCACACTCGTGAGCTACTATAAGCTGGAGTTGAGACCATTGTCATCCAGCTTGGTCATGTTCTAAAATTTATCTCAAGGTTGAAAAAAAAGAAAAAAAAGGTGATGTTCTTCCTAGGCAAAATGAGTGATACGACATGTTGACAAGCTGTATTTTTAACATATTTCTTTGAAATTTGCTATCACAGCAAGGAAATATCTGGAGCTGCGAACTCTTCTATATTTGGTCCTGAGATTAACGAGTCACTTGAGCGGAGTGAACTAGAGTTTCATGAGGTTCCCTGAGGAAGGTCAAACACTTCCAAACACTCCTGCGATCCTCTGCAACTCTAGATGAAGTCTGTGCTGGGAAATGAGGAGTCTGTCACTGCATGGAAAAGTCATACACTGGAAAATGGAGATTTCTTTTGTCACACAGCTTTCATGAAGCCATTCAAGAAGGGCTCACCAGCGAAAAAGCTTACTGCAAGAAAGGATGTTGTTCCTGGTACAGTTGTCATCTGCTCTGCTTTTGGATGTGCAGAAACCTGGGTCTGTGGGAGAAAAATGAGCAGAGCTTTAAGTCTTGCTGGGGTGAACATGGTTCTACCTCCATCATATAAAGGTAGCAACTTTCCAATGGCAGTAATCTCAAAAGAGCTAGTCACCCCATCAGAAATGCTTACTGTGACAGAAACTCTGACTCAGAAATGCTTGCCAGATTATCTCATGATGTAAGAAAGTTCAGACAGTTGAAAAGAGTCCCTGATTTTTTAAAGGTTGGCTTCAGCTGCTGACTTTCTCTTGCTGAGTTTCATTCAGTATATCAGGATGCAGGGATCTAATCTCTGCGAGACACAGTCATATACTTGAAGCAAAAATCTGAATGTAAAATAGACTTACTTGCCACAGAAATCCTTGTGAACAGCACGAAGGGCGAGGAGCAAGTCGGGATGTGCACATAGCCAATCCTCCACCAAATCAGGGTGCCTGGGATCAACTTCCAGAAACACACTCCTGAAAAGATGTGGGGAGATGCACATAACTAGATTGCTAGGCTGAGAAAAACTAAAATCTTCCTTTACGGAACACTGCAAACCAATGATCTTAAAACAGACTGCAGCTATCTGTTTAAGACACAGATGCCAACTGCTTCCTTCAGAGGGAGAAAGTGTTGATCTAAAGGAGAACTTTCATGGTACTCCTCTTTGAGAGCAGTTATGTCCTGGTACTGAGATGTGAGGACCTGTTCTCAACCCCGTGTAGGAATATCACCAGCTTTGTCTTTCTGATGCCCAAAATGGAGCAGGCTGTTCTATGATGCAAATGCACGAACACTGAATGCTGGACTGGTAACGTGGAGTTCCTTTGTATAAGCACAGTGACATTAAGTCCCAGTAGTGAGAGTCAAAGTACAAGTCAGTACACACATTTTACAGCAATAATCATCTCCACAGATGAGTTATGAAACCACCACCAGGTTTCAGGTCATACAGTCTTACACATGACTATGCAAAGGAGAGTGCAACAGGGAAAAGGGACCTAGTCAGACACCTTCAGACAAAGCACCAGGACACAGCTTGTCGCAAAGGACCTTTTCCATTTTGGCTGCAGTCAGGCTTTGTGACATGGGCCCATTTCTGAAACTCTCCTCCCACAATGAGGTGGAACCACCCTAGCTTACAGGCATGTGGAAATGGACTGCAGCCTTTGACAGTTTATCAAGATACAAGTTAAACAGGCAAAGCACAGAGGCCAAGCCCCAACCCTACACTCTCTTGAGAATTCCTGAGCAGTCCCACACTGAACACTCCCACCAAACTAATTACAAGCTGGGTGTGGTTCTCGTTATTGACCTTAAAAGACTCCCACCCTGCAATGGGGGCTCCACCTTATAAAACAAACACGAAAGGGACTAGGAAAAATGTCTTAACAGCCATCCCCATGGGCTGATGTCTCCTGCTGGGAAGCCCTGGGGAACAACTTCTGCTCTTGTGGCCGAGCAAAAAATAAGGAACTTATTCTTTCCATTGTGCTTCTCAGTACTCCTATTCCTCTTCCTAAAACAAGATTTTCAACGGTCTCTCTAATGCTATTAAGGCGAGGAATTTTCAACAGGATATGAGAACGCCAGGGCACAAAAGACATTTGGGTATCAGCACGCTGATTTTCAAGCATGAAATGGATCCCCCATGACAGCAAATAGAAACCAATCAGCCTCAAGCATCCCTCATGCAGAAATCTAACGTTTAAGAAATGAACCCTGGCTGATTACCATTATTCTCCCAGGATATCCAGCCCTGACTCCTGGCACAACACACAAGCTTCCCCTAATTAAAGAATGAAACAGATCTACATCCATTCTCACAGAGCAGTGCGTTGTTTTTCCCTCAACAGCTTTTCTGCTTGGAAAGCTTTTTTTCGCGCTTCCTCTCCCTCCATTTTCTCTCTCACCTTTCGTTGCTGCTTTGAGCTTTAAAGATCCTCATTTTGTTAATGATTATGAAACACCAGCACTGGTCAAAGAAGGTCCATATCCCCATATGAACAAATTTCAGACTGATTTTGCTAATACACATTTTTTTTTTTTTTTTTTTAGTAAACAAACAAAAATACACTACTATTACTAGATGGGCGTTTTTGCAGTTATTTTCCTTTTACATCCTGCATAAAACAACAACAGTAGTTACAGATATGGAGAGAAGATGTGAAATTCAAAAGGAGAATCATGCTCACCCAGAATCCTTCAGAAGAGAAGGAGCCAGAGTCAGAATTATTTTAATGACTCTCATCCCGTCATCTCCCCCATCCAGTGCATCAAGGTCCTCATAGCTAGAGGTTGGAAATAAGGCATTAATAGCAATTCATACGGCATGAGCCATGCCCTTGAGCATGCACTGCCCTGCTCCACAGGCAAAGGTGCAACTAATAAACTCCAGCCCAGTTACAGCAGGTGAGAGCATTCATTGCTTTTATGAGAAATACAGGGAGTAAGAAGGCTGAGAAACCCCAAACTGAGCACAAGCAGAAAACATTCCTTGGGCTCCATCAAAAGAGGGGTGGCCAGCAGGGACAGGGAGGCGATTGCTCCCCTCTGCTCTGCTCTTGTGAGGCCCCATCTGGAATACTGCGTCCAAGTGTGGAGCCCCCAGTACAAAAAAGGCAGGGAGCTGTTGGAGAGGGTCCAGAGGAGAGCCACAAAGATGATCAGGGGACTGGAGCACCTCCCATATGAGGACAGGCTGAGGGAGCGGGGTTTGTTCAGCCTGGAGAAGAGAAGGCTGTGGGGCGACTTCATTGCAGCCTTTCAGCATCTAAAGGGAGCCTACAAACAGGAGGGGAATCGACTCTTTGAAAGGGTAGATAACTGCAGGACAAGGGGAAATGGTTTGAAGTTGAGGGAGGAAAGATTTGGGTTGGATGTCAGGGGGAAGTTCTTTACAGAGAGTGGTGAGGTGCTGGAACAGCTGCCCAGAGAGGCTGTGGATGCCCCGTCCATCCCTGGAGGTGTTCAAGGCCAGGCTGGATGGGGCCCTGGGCAGCCTGGGCTGCTATGAAATGTGGAGGTTGGTGGCCCTGCCTGTGGCAGGGGGTTGGAGATTCGTGATTCTTGAGGTCCCTTCCAACCCAAGACATTCTGTGATTCTGTGACTTTTTCTTAAGACTTTGAGTCACTTGCATCCAGGATGTGCTAGCTAGACAGGGAAAGAGTGGGTTGTACAGCAAAAGAGCATTTGTGTTATTTCAACTATGCCAATAACCACAATCTAGCAGAGCAAATTCAGATGCAGAAAATTCAGCCACTTTCAAGGACAGAATCTGCTACCCTACACATTTAGCTTAGGGGTGAATATGGGACTCTGCCCTGACATGCATGACAATTGCTTCTGAGGAAGGCCAGCACAGACAAAACAGTGCCACAACCCAAAAGTGCTTCTTCGTGTGAGTTTGTTTGCTTAAGGCAAGTCTTGTGATTAAAATGGGTGACAGTATTTCCACCTAAATTTCTTTCATCACAAGAAGCTGCTCTGATTAATTATTCTTACTTTCATACACTCAAACCAATTGTGAAAAAAAATCTGACATGAAAAATGTTCTGGAACAGTTTTGGATTGGAAATTTAGCAATGACAAAGTGTGCGCTTCTTCCATTTTTATTAACACTTAAAGTTGTTTCAGACTTGCAAGCAGTACCAAAGTAATGCTATACTATTGAATACCATATATGAACACACCTACAATTATGCATGCTTACTACATTTCCCCATTCTGTGTGCAAGTGAGCGTGTAATATAAGAAAGCAGCCAGAAAGCTTTGCTTCAAGGAATAGGAGATGGAAAATCTTTGTGTCTGATTACCAGAGGATCTCTGCATCCAGGGAAGCCATGTCTTCATGGAAGACATATGGAGGGTTACTGACTATGAAGTCCATTGGGCCCCAAGGTAGCAGATGTTTGGCAGAACCTAAAAAAGAATCACAACCAGCTCTCAATCATAGCAATGTTCCCTCTAAGCTCAATATCAAAATCCTATCCAGAAAACTATCTCTCCAGGTACATGCAGATGTGTGTATGGTTCTGTTTCTCTCTCATAGAATTTCACCCCATTTCTTTTGGGGATAGCTGGGCCTGGTTACCCTCCCACCCTGTATGCAAGATGACATGAAGATGAGCACAGGCAAAGTATCTTTTTTTTTGGGACCAACAGCCCTGCTTAGAAGAATATCTATCTTAGAAATTCTAACACAGGACCTCGATGTCCTGGAGAGCTCAGAGCCCAACTGGATCTAAAGCAACTACTGGAACCTGACACATTACACAGACCTAACTAAGAGAGTTACAACTAGCTGTCAGGATGTACATCTTTCCTCTTACCAGAGCTGATGAAGGTATTCCAACAGGCAGAAGAGCTACATCCTCAGCAGTACCAACCAACTAAAGACCTGCTTTTCTGCCAACAAGTTCAGCTTGCTACACTCATGTTCCTATCTGGACTGACATGCACCAGCCCTGACCCAGACACCATGCAATTCCACAAACATGGCACAGCCCTCAGGCCTGCCTCTCAGCACAAGGCTTACCCACACAGGCTTCTGGACTGCACTGGTTTGCTTACTGATGGAACACAGCCAGAATGAGCTCAGATTTGCAGACATACCTCTAAGCAGTAATAGAGGGTCAAAATGAACGGTGTGAAAGGAAATGCATAAATGAATCTGCAACACTGGAGCTCCTGGCTCCTCCACACCTCTTGGTCTAGCACAGCCTAGCAGACAACTACCAAACCGGATAAACCAGGACAGTAAAAAAGGAAGAAATATAAAGGGGATTAAGACAATGAAAAGACTTACCATATGAAACATTATGGTGGAGGATGTGGATCCTGTCTTGGAGTTGCAGCCTATAGAGAAAAGTTCAGATGTAAGGGCAAAAAGATTAGTAGTCTTGTCTGTGTGGGCTCATGAACAACACATTCAATAAACAGGCCATTAACTATCATTCTTCTTATCTGATACACGTATGTACTATCTCACTGACTGTCATTGGATTTTCCCAAGCTGCAAGGAAAGTTTAGGAAGTGCTCTTTGTCTGAAGCAGAAAGCACCCATGATGATTCCAGCGCAGAGCTCCCATGCATCCAAAATACACCTATACATCACAGCAGCATTCTCCCTCAGATACGTATTAATTATATCTAAAGGCCTCCCCCAGGTGAGCTCAGAAGCAGAGAAAAACAAAATTAAGTGCATCAAATACGTAAATCTGACATGGTAAGCGAAGACAACTTGCTCATGTTTGCCACATTCTTTCCCCAGCCTCTTTGCTGATTTGGATCTTAGCAGCGTTCTGGCATCTGAGTGTATTTTTTAGGCACATGAGTGCATGAAGGTGATGAGACTGCACTGCACAGTAGCAGGAAGCCAGCACACGCAGTGCAGCACAGCTCCTGTGGCAGACATAGACCAGGAAGAGAGACTCCTATAGGAACGGCTCATGCACAGACCGTTCAGTGCAATGCTTTTAAAATAGGCTGGGTTTCTCAGGCGCTACTTTCTAACTCATGATCTTTCTCATCCCTGACATGCCTGTGCACATTAATTGGGAGATATGTTTTGCTCAGCACCTTTCATCTGCAACCAGACCTCCCCAGGGTGCTCACACTGGCAGAATCCCTGAATGTACTGGAGACACAAACAACTCTCCCTTCACCTGTGACAAGGCAGCACGTAGGCAGGGAGGTTTGTTATTTTTAAGAAACAGGTCTATAAACACCTCACTGTTTCTTTGGAAGAAATCTTGGTTGAGATTCTGATCTCTCTGATTTACTGACTCACTCCAAAGCAGAACAGCCTCAAGTTTGCCAGATTGCCTTTGCATGGTTCTCCAGTCTGCCTCAGCCTGGCACAATCCATCTCTAGCTCCCAGCTTGCAACAGAATATGATCCTTGCCAGAGACAGATCCCCTTAAACCATGGGTGTCCAACATATTGGCTTGCCTGGGCCACACCAAGTAAACAGGAATTGTCTCAGGCACCATATGTGTAGGTTACTCCAGAAGTAATGCCTCCTATTTATTTCCATGGAAACTGCAACAGATAAAACAAGCACAGTATCAATACTTAATGGACCAAATTCTTAGCTACAAAAACCTATTTTTCAGCATAATCACCACTGTTAGCTCTGTATTTTTGTCAGCAGTTAACACGTGCTTGCATGCCATACTAGTAAAAACCTGCACCAGTGGAGGTTTTTACCACTGATGCTGTTGCCACTGCAGAAACACATCACCCACTGCCTCACTGCACGCACATCCACTCTTTGGATTGTGCCAATGTTCAGCAAGTGTCAGTGAATGTCAGTGGGTGCCATTTTTTCCCACGTGGAGGAATTCAATGACCCACCTTTACTTCACACACACTTTCATGCCACTATGCAATTTTGTCAGACTGTCCCACTGCTGCTGCACAGCAATAAAACGTAATGGAATATAGGTGGGAAGGTCCAGTTCTACTGCCATGCCACCAAGATCCACCTCTGATGTTGCAGGCCAACATAATAAAACAGGAGGCATTCCTTTCAGAGCAGCTCCCATTAAAATATATAATATAGCTGACAAGCAACAAAACTTGTTTTAATTTTCAATAGTTTTTTAATTAAAACATTTAAAAAGGAAACAACAAAACCATGAAACTAGTGGGACGTTTGACCTTGTTTGTGAAACTAACAGAACAGTCTGATTCCATGGTAGCACTTGCAATTCTTAGGTGTTTGTCTGAGATTTTTGATAAAATTTTATTTTTCCAGTGCTTCATCCATGAAAACACTTCACAAATGTACGTACTGCCGAAAAGTGATGACATTAATAAGGTGTGACTGTGAAGTGAGGGATATTTCTCTCTGCTGAGATAGGAATTATGAAAGTCCAGTAGAAAGACATGATCAGATTTGTGTTGAATATCTGATTGCAACTCTACACAGCCATTGGAAAATTCGCAGGCAATGCATTTATGTTGACTGAAAATAGTCATAAATATACAAAAAAAACCCCAAAAAGTCAACACTTTTTTGCAACCCTGAAACCTGTTCTCAAATTCCTTGATCACAGCAGAAAGCACAGCTGCCTATTTTTCACTGTTCACAGGCCTGTATGTAGCCAATACATCAGAATGCACATATTTGCCATCCCTTCAGTCAGCCCTGCGCTGCGTTCCATGCCCCGCTTTCAGCCCAGACAGGGTCAGCAGCACACCCATGTTTGGTTGTTAAGTGAGGCTGTGCACCAGGCTGAGCTGCTCAGCTGATGGCTGTAGTTTGAGCTGTGCTGTCCACATGCAGCCCATGGGCTGGACATGCCTGCCTTAAAGCCTTGAAGATACCTTGACACTCCTGGAACAGTAAAGAGATGCCAGTTTGAAAACTGCCTTGGTGCTTATTCACAGCCTGATTGCAAGAGAGACTAAAGAAGCAGAAAGAGTGAGGCAGCAAAGAAGGAACATAACCTCTAATTCCTCAGCTATGCAATCTGCCCATCAAAATACCTCTCTTCTCATGAGTTCTGCCTCTGGCTTCTGAGAAGACGTTTGAACAATGACAGAGAATTTGCCAAGCTAGAGAGACAATGTTGGGCAAGAAGTGCTGGTGGAGAACAACTCCACCCTCAGGGGATGCCATTCCCTGACTGGCAAAAGCAGATGGTTGCAGATAGAGTTTGCCCTGTTACAGCCAATGTCTAGAGAATCCTCTGACAAAACTAGAGCTCTTTCCAATATGCTGTCTCTTCCTGGGAGAGACCCACCACGGTGTCAGATTTTTCCTTCCAACTCTTCAGCGTAACATCCTGGGGCTACCCAAGCAAGTTTCAGAGAGCATGCTGCAACAAAGCCATTATACCCAAGTCCTGTTTGCTGAGGGCCTTTGGTACTGCCTCATCAACTACAGCAGCATCAAGAAATAAAAGGATTTCTGCATCTACCCACAGCGTACACAGCTGGGTAATCTGGTACTGGCATTGATTCACTGCAACCAAGACTTCACTAAGCGTTCCTCCCTAAATAACACAGCTGTGGTAAAAAGGCAGAAACCAAGCTGGCTTCAGCAGTAATACAGCTTATCCTACTGGCTACTCTTGCAAGATGTGCAGGGCACCACACCACGGACAAGAGAAACATTTGCTTAATGAAAATATCTATTGAGAAACACGAGTTTCTCTGGCAATGCATTTACCCTCCCCATAGCCATCCTTGAGCCAAGGATACTATGACACATTTTCCCATATGCCAGAACAACACTCTACAAAGGAGGCAAAGATCTGGCCTGTTTTTATTATGATCTCTGTAAAACTGCAAGAGAACTTGGTTTGATACTCATATATCAGAAGGATGTGCTGGCCACTCCCCATAACTGGAGTGCCCCCATAGGAGGCACAGTTTAGTAGAGAGGTGAAAGTGTGGGAAGAGTTTGTTTCTACCATCACCTCAGAATGGTGAAAGATCTGCAGCTGGATTGCAAAAAGTGGACAGATACAGCTCAGGACAGCTAGAAACAGAAGCAGCCTGCCTCTGTAACCAGTATGCCAGCAGCAGCTTTGGAAGAAAGAATACATGGGCCTCACGGACAGTAACATCAGCTAATGAGTATCACTTTTAAGACTCATAGCTGTACCAGACTCCAAAAAAGGTAGCAACAGGAAATCCTCCTAAGGCTGCTCAAATTCATGCTCAGAGGTTTCTGAGAATACAAGTGCATAGTAGAGCTCTGTACGTTTTACAGTCTCTAAGAGGACTCAAAAAGGACACAGATTCTAGTCGTGGTGCTCACCAAGATGGTGACAACCCAGAACAGCCTGCATTAAGCAGAACATAGAACCATGACACTGAGCAATGATCTGTTGGGGAGGACAAGGTTATCCTGAGATAATGCTGTTCTGCATTAGGTACAATCTGTTCAGCAGGTCTCAGCACCCAGGCACAGCACAGGTGTGTGTGCACAGCAGCACCCTTCTCATCAAATCCAAGGCTACAAGGAGGGCACTGAGGGATACCGTGACAACAGAGTGAAGAGTGCAAACTTATAACCAGAGGAGTAGTGACAGGAACAAGCATGGCAGAATTTTAGGTAGGAAGCCAAAGAGAGAAAGGTTCATACTATACCTGTCCTTAACCTCTCAAGTGACAGAGACGTTCTTACCTCTTGGTGATTAAAGTTTACCATAGAAAAGAACAATAGTGACCAATAGTGACCACGAAATGCTTTGAAAACTCTTGGAAGACAGCATTTAAGTACCACTGACTTATTTAGGCTGCTGCCTTTGCAAAGTGCATTCACAACTGAAAGGAAAAAAATCCTCTGGTAAATATAAACTTTCTTTTTCTTGAATTGTTACACTCTTTGGGAGCTCAAATGATTAAAAATACTCTAGTTTCCCATGGTGATAAACATGAAACACAGTTCAAAATATTAGGGACTCCTGATCATTTTACCCAGAGGGTGGTGAGGCACTGGAACAGGCTGCCCAAGGAGGCTGTGGATGCCCCATCCCTGGAGGCATTCAAGGCCAGGCTGGATGTGGCTCTGGGCAGCCTGGTCTGCTGGTTGGTGACCTGCACACAGTGGGGGGGTTGAAATTGTGGTTTTTTTCAACCCACGCCATTCCATGATTCCCAAGTAACAGTTTACAAGAAATAGATAATATGCAAGCTTGTACCTATGTACATTCTCCCTGGTGAGATCCACAGCAGCCTCTTCTTTATCCACAGCTATCACTCGGCTCTGAGACAGAAAAAACAAACAACAGCATTACAACACCACAGCTCCTGAGCAGACAAGCTCTGCCAGAAGAGACACACAAGATAAAACCTGCCAATTGACTGCTCACTCTCGGCTCCTCAAAGGAACAGCTCATCTCAGGGCACTGATGGGATGACAAATAACTTCTAGTAAGACAGTAACACGACAGAAGGCACTCTGCAACAATGCCAGCATTCTACCAAAATAGACAGGCTTCTGACCAACTCAGCTGACAACAATGCAGTCATGCTGACTCATGGCACCTGATATGTTCATAGCTCTGAAGTAGTGTGAGACTCAACACTCCAGCAAGCCAAAGGCTGAAGTGGACACAGGTTAAAGGAAGATCACATCCCTAGACTTCTCCTTTTTAGTGTGCATGGAATCCCTCCAACAGTAACACACCATCTTGGGCAGAGGTTCTAACATTTTCCATCTGTTAGGCAGACACCCTTTGCCTAGTAATTCCACTGCAGTCATTATACCATGTTCACTAGATGCAGACAGCCTGCACTTCGCTGTGTCAACTATCTGAGAGTTCTCTGGTGTAACAGTATGCGATAGGACTATATGGTTAGAGATATGCCTGACTTTCTACCCCATTTTGGGAAAAGCACGAGCACAGGCCTGACGTGTTTTTTTGCTTTGCTGGACATTTTTTAAACACATGCTGCTAAGCATTTGCATACAGAAAGCGTGCTCGAAGTATACACTTTCCACCTGGTGATAATGGTGGTATGCAGTGTAATGAACCATTACGGGGATGCATTTCACTGTGTGAAACTACCACCCTTACACACACAAAGCTGACCCCAAACACAGAGGACAGAGTTGAAACAATAAATGAAATGCTGCTGGTGTTTTCTCTTGTTCCCTACTGCCAACTTGTGTCTCAAACATTAAGACATCACAAAGAACATAAACTCTGGTTAGCTGCCTGTGTAGCTACCATTCACTCTATTCAGCCAAGGCTCTTTATTTCTCTGGGCACAGCAGTTTGTGTTAGCCAGCTGGGAAAGGACTATTATCAGTAACAGTGACAGACTGGCAGAACTGTTTAATCTGACAGGAAAGTAAAAAGTGTGAAGTACAGCTCAGAAAATCAGAGTAATTTCACTTTGAAGTCATGAAGCCCAACTATTAACTCCTGAGTCAACAGAAGGCACCTACCTCTGTAACTAATGCCCCAAGCCTCACTCTGTCTCAGAGAGAGGACTGGCTACAGCAATTCTTGCTCATGAGAAGCTGACGTATGAGTAAGTCTGTATGTGATGAAATCTTGGCTTCATTTCTTTTTTCCTTTTTACTTACCAATAGTATTTCATTAAGCCTGTTTCATGCCACAGTAACCAGAGGCAAGAACAGCTTTGGCTACCCAGATCTCTGTCCACTTCCTGCTTTTTTTGCTCTATCCAAAAACGGGGGCTGCTATCATGGAACAAAAGACTTCAGAAAAATGGCTTGGCAGTTGAGGCAGTGTGACATCTGCTAATCATATTGATCCCAACTATTGATGCTTCTGTGAGAATCCCTCTTTTGTACTCATTTGGCTTTCAGTCTCACAAACGCAAGATCTATTGATTCACAGCAAGGTGATTTTAGAGATGACTGCTCCAAAAATTTGACTACTAGAGTGTGTACCGAAGCCTCAGTCACTCGTCCACAGCCCAGGATATGAGCTTAAAGCAACCCTCACAACAGCTTCAATCTAAGGTGATTAACAGCAAGTTGTGACAGCTGAAGAATGAGCACATTTGCTTGTTTCCTTCTGTCTTTATTACTCCTGCAGACAGTTGGAGAAAGCAATTTCTAAAAACTCTCTCTACCTAGAATAAACATACAGAGTCTGATTGTCAAAGACAGCAGCTGCTGAAGTAGCAGCTAAGTTCTGTCAAAGAAATTTGCTTGGAAAGTCTCAGGGAAGTCCAGTAGACTGGAACTACGCTTTCACAATGGTATTTGCTGTACCATGAGCATATTAAAAAGTTCACCTGTGGTATCTTGCACAGGAGACTCAGAGCAATTGCTCCAGAGCCACAGCCAATCTCCAGGATCACAGGAGATGAGACAGCAATCAAGAAGGCTGAATTCTTCGCCTCACATTTCCGAGATTCTTCCTCCACAACCAGAGAGATGAGATCCTAAGAAAACAAAGATAAACATTGCTGTGACTTTTTGATAAGGGAACTGTTTTGACTTTGTGGAGTGAAGGAATTAAAATTTCTTCAGTCCATAGCCTAAAATGTATTTGTTTTGCTGATTTTTAAAACACAAATGACATAGCAGAGCTGACAGGAAGTCATTTAAACTTCATGTCCTCCACACGGTGCTTTGACAAGTATCCTGAGGATTTTATTATGACTTCCCAGAGATCCTCTGAGGTCTTCTAGCACTGGGAAAAACAGTAACCGAACAGCTGGAGCACATTATCTTCTGTAACACCATTTTATTTACACCAAAATTCCAGCCATTAGTACTTGTAGGCTTCAAAATTTAATACTTCTAAACTTCTAAGTAATCTAGAGACAGCTATGCAGTTCTGAACAACATCTTAATCCAACCTGCAGATGAAAAGCAAAGGCAGAGAATTAAGTGACCCATACAGTGAGTTCCCTGAATGGATTTCAGACTGTGGACTCCTACTACATTTTGTTGTTGCACAGAAAAGACTTTCATCCCTGCTTCTTGAGCCCTATGCACCTCTGCTGCCAACGTCTCTTCCCTGCCATTCATCTAGTTTTTAAATCTCCTGGCAACATCATGTGAAATCCAGCACAGCAAGAGAGGTCTTAAAGACACAGAGTTCCCAGCTTTGAGACACTAGTTACTACGGACAGTACACGTGCCTCCCTCACAGCATGAACTTCTCTGGCTATTCATCAGAGAAAACTACAAGAGAAATGTAAACACCTTGGGTGTGTGAGCACTTGCCGAAACTGCTCATAACTCCCTGAGATCCTTGTTCCTTCATGGCACAACCATACAGAAAGAAAACAAGGTCTTACTGCCCAAGCTGCTCCCACAGTGGCTAGGCTATTCACTTAAGAGATTTGCTCTTGAATCTCTCCTGTAAATCCAGAAAGCCTAGAAGGTCACAAAGAATTGGCTTGATTTTACCAATGAAAGACTTCATGAAGAAAATCCTTATGCAGAAATATCTAAAAGCAACATATCCTGACAAGTGAGTCAGCTTTAGCACAGCAGTGGCTTTTTCCAGGAGCTAAAGTCAGGTCTGCTTGTACCTAAGGATATAAGCCCTCCTTTGGATATATCACCCGACGTGGGGTACAGTGAAACAGATGGTTTGTACACAGGTGTGGAGTCTTCATCAAGATAGCTGCTGCTGTCAGTTGATCACCCTTCATGTTGGGCTGGTTTGCATCTGTGGGATGTAGTGAGAAAGGCTGCAAACAGGTGTAAAAATATAAAGCTGGTGTAGATGAGCTTCTGTGGAAACATCCCCAACAACAATCCCTGAGATGTGGGCTGCTTTGTCAGATGGCATTTTTTTGAGACACTCACAAAACATGAATTACTCTTCAGTATAATAAAGCACTGTGCCCCTTCACAGAACTGCAACTTGCACTGCTTCACAGATCTAGATAAGAGACGTGTGTTTAAACATTGTCCTGCCCTATGAAAGCCAAGCAGCTTTGAAATGATTCTGCTTTTTTAATAGAACACTGTGCCTGAAAGCATAAGCAGAAAAAAAAGATGTGGTTTATTTGAATATGTAGACACTCTGCATTTCTCCCAGTAACATTACTTCTTGTTAGATCAGCTTCTGAGCTGTTGCCATTTCCAGCCCATCTGCTTTGGCCTTTGCTTTTTTTGCAGTAGTATGGCCCTGCCAACATTATCCTTAGGGGAGTCACTGCATCCTTGACCTTCTCTGGGCTACTTTTCACAGCCACAGACTTTTGAAGCCTTTAGGGGGCTTTTTATCAACAACCTCCTTCAGCTGTATTCATCATTTTCTTTCAAATTCCTGCAGTCATCGAGCTGGAACAAGTCAGGGATGCCCATTCTTTACTCACCCGGATAACAACAGCCTTTGTTCTTCTCCAGCCTGTGCCCTCTGCCTTCCAGAGCTCACAGCAATGAGTGCAATTGTGCTCCTACTTGACACCAAGAGGGAAGGGGGTAGCAGAGGGAGCTACACTGTGATCTCTCAGGACTGCATCTTCTCTGCACGGTTCAGCTTGGGGCCCAGCCCTGCTGGCGGCCTGGGCAGATAAGAGGTGCCATACAGCAGTGCCCTGCCCTCATTACCGTGCCTCAGAATCACATCTTCCTTGTTGCTGCTCCGGGATTCCTTTCCAGAAAACTGTGGAGGAAAATATTCCCATATCCTGCAGGAAACTGTTAAGAGGACCACCAGCATTCAGATAATGTGGAAAAAAGAAACACCATATCTACCCACTTGCGCGTGAAAGTGGCTTTTGCATTTCAGCTAGATGCATCAGTTTGAAAATACTTCTGAAAATGAGGACAGGCAAAGACTGCAACCACAGCAGGTGCTGATGATTCCAAGACCACAGAAAAGCCATTCTGCTCGGACACTGAATTGCTCTCAAACGCTGCTCATTTCTGGTCATCAGAAGTATTTCCAGGAAACTCTCTGCACTAGCTTAGAAGAGCCATCCATCTCCAGGGTTGGTCACAGAGAGGCACAAGTTACTGATTACAAAATGTCCACAAGTAACTTCCTTAAAGTAGAACTACTGTCAGCATTCATTAACATCATTAAGGTTTATTATTAGCAACTTCAAGCTTGGAGTTATTATGGAATTTCTGCCTCACATGCTCCACAGTAAAAATAATTTGAGAGCGCTTGCCAAAGTGAGCTCTGTTTAAATACAACTGACTTCAGTTTTTAGCACATGTGTATTAAAAAAGGGATATTGATACAATTTCAGCATCGTATCCCCCCTGACTCCCTTGCCTTACTGCCTGGTTATTTCATATACTTTTCCAAAGCAATTTCCCTCATAAGAACTATTTATTGCAATAGTTTAAAATTGAAAGACTGTATTAAAAGCAATGTGACAAGCTAAGGAACTACTTTTTTTTTTTTCAGCCATTAGTATCTCACTGCAGTCAAAGAGTTCAACAATTATGAAACTAAGTTATTTTATGAAACAAATTCAGCTGAGAACAAATAGAAGGCGTTTGCTAGCCAGCGTATCAGGAAAAAGGAAATTACTAGTATGGTTTATTCTACATTGTATTGAATCTGTAACTGTACATGTACTAAAAAGAACAGAAAACAATGTAGAGGAATAAGACATTTCAGAAATCTGCACTAACTGGCTGTGATGCTAACTGTCCTTTCCTTGACTTACAGCTTCCACAAGAAAAACAAACTCCGCCAGCATCTGTAAAAGAACTGGGCAACCCAGCAACCACAAAGCAGAGGGGCCCAGTGAGCACGCTGCCATGGCCACCAGCTCTCCTTCACAGAAATCACGAGCGACTGAGCTGTCCAGAGCTGTTTTAAAAGTGTTCTTCACGTGGTTTTGGTATTTTTCCATCTTCTATGAAGCAATTTAGTAAAAATCTGTGTTTCCTCAGCCCTCTCAAGATGTGACTTGAAATTGATGAGCTACTTTGTAAAAAGTTGAGAGATAACGCACGTCTGGGCACACATTCCTGCACTCATATGTAGGGTACAAAACACCATACCAGACACCCCCTACTTCTGCAGAAGAATCTGACTAGGGCCACACATAGGGAAAAGCAACCAGCAGGCAGAAGATGCTAAAAAGAAAAACTGGAACAACAGCAGATGGCCAAAGGCTGCGGTCTGTGCTGTGTGGGATACACTACATCATCTCCAACTGAACAGTTTCAGACAGCAAACATCTGCTAACAATGCCAACGTTGCTTAAAGCCATCTTAGCCCTCAGCTTAGTCACCAGTTCCAAAGATTGAGATGAAATCAGAAATTCCAATGGGAAAAAAAAAAAAAGAGAAATCATTTTGACAGTCCAGTACATTAACCTTTGGAATACATTAGGTAAGCTCTCCACAACCTGCCACCCTACACTTGAAATGGCAGGACAAAAAGGCCTACTTGCACTCACACCACTTTCAAGATTGAATACATCAGAGAAATATCCCTCACTACAGAAAAACGCTCATTTTGATTAAAATACCAAAACAAACAGACTTCACTGATTTTATAGGATCTAAAACCTTGTAGCACCAGGTGCCTCGTCCCTGAAAAATACTGGAAAAAAAAAACAAAACAACAAAAAACAAACCAAGAAAGTGCTGTGTTAAGGAACAAATAGAATTGTACATTAAGAAAGTGTTTGAGAAAGGTGACCTGATTTCATATCTACCCACAGCACACTAACCACTGTGGAATGATTAAAATGCGAATTGTTGCTTACAGTATGTGTCACTGTCAGTAGCAACACACACTGAAAGTCTTGCTAAGCAGTGCTACAGGTACTGGCAGAAACAGGTCCTAGAGCGTGGTACACACGTGAGGGTAAGACAGTGAGCCACTGCTGTCCCTTGGAGCAAAGCTTAGGTATGATTAGAACTGCCCCACAGCTGTCCTGTCCCTCAGAGCTTGCAGGATTGCCATGCACCTTTCCAGGGTACACCTTCAAGTGTCATCATCCTCTGGGGCCTTTGTCATCTGCTACAGGTAGGCCAGCTTACAGCTCTGCACTTACTGGTGTGAATAAATCCCAGACTCTCTGCATGTTGCAAATTTCTTCATACAGAAATTCTCCATTCTTCATGGAGAAAAAACAAACAAAAATAAAATCAAGAAAAAAATATCATGAGGCAATGAAATTCCCCCACAACTTCTATCTATGATTTTGTGCAAATAAGTATTCAGGAGGGCACCCAGAGCACCAGCTACCTCCAGAAATTATGCACTCATGAGCGTGGTAAACTGGGCACAAGGCAAAATACCTGGAAGGGTTTTTACAGTGCACTGGTCTGAAGGTGATGCAAGCATCCAGGGATTTGTTTCCAGGTGTACAAATGCTCTTGTTTAGCATGGCGTGGGGACAAGTTGGCAGGATCTAAGCATTACGTACCTTTGTCAGAAGAGTATTTAAAAAATCTGTAGGGGAAAGGGCAGGGCATCCTCAAGAGTGAGGGGAGTTCTGGTACTGAAGAGCAGAAGAGGATCTTGCAAGGACTAGAAGCCCTTTACCTGCAGTTCCATACAGGGGACACAAATATTTGCTTCCTGTGCTACTTGATTTCCAGCACTCAGAGGTTCTCAAGCCTTTGCCTCTTTGCCAAGCCACTCACAGTCCACTCTCACCTTGCTGTTCCAGGAAGCCTTGCTTCACTGCCAGATTTGCCCTGTGTCACTTACTTGGTTCCCTCCCCCCATTTTTTCTGTTGAGCAAAATAAATGCAAAGCTTTGCCAACACCTCCAGCTTCCCATGAGCCTCTGCCTCACCCTTCCACCCACAGCCCCACTCCCCCCCGCCCCCAGTGCACACTCATGTTCTGACAGGTTCTTGGTATTACCTCCCCGTCCCTGCGGCCAGGTCTCTGGTTCACTGTATTTCTTGGAACCACAGCTGCACAAAGAAGCGCGAGGACAGTGTCTGCCAGCACCCAAACCACAGGCTGCACAGCTGCACAGCTCCAACCAGCAGACAGCGCAGGGCCAGGCAGCTTTCAGCACTGGGACACACAGGAGGATACAGCAGATTCTCACTGCACAGCAGTGGCTGCAGAGCTGTGTGGAGGTCTGGAGGCAAGGCGGGCACGCTGTGGGCCAACGGCAGCAAATGAGATACCTGATATTTCTGCGAATAAAAGTGCAGGGCTAACAAAAACAGGATAATGGGAGAAGGGGAAAAGGCAAGGATGGAGCTCACAAATTCACACCATGTTCCCAGAAGCACCCTTTTTTCCTGCTCTATATACCCTTGGGAGAGCAGGGAAGACAAAGCCCCATGGATAGGAGTCCAGGAGGGCAAGGCTTCTAATTCCCTGGTTAGCAAAGGGGACATGGAAAGCAAAAGGCCTATGAAAACCTGTGTAACCTCACTGCTGTCATACACTTCCTGGGAATGTTTTACTTATTTGTGTGCTTTCCAGAAACTTGTGTTCTCAGAATCCAGGACTTTCTGTAGAGCCTGATCTGATATTAACCAAATTACCCCTCCCCTCCTGTTTGCCCACTTGGCTGCCAATGAGCACATGACAAAACACCAGGAAGCCAAGCTGGAAACGTACCTCCATGGCAATGGCCACAGAAGATCATTGTCACACACCCTTTTTCCTGAACCAGACCACTAAGCCAGCCCCTGATCAGAGGGCAGGCTAGTGGCTACAGCACTTGCATCCTGGGCTCTTTTGCTTGGCCCTGCAGCAAACTCAGCATCCATGTTCTGCTTCAGCTTGCTTGTCCTAGCTTCAAAACTCCATTTACTTGGATGCCCAAGAGAAGCAAGGCACGAGATGGGGGCAAAGCCAAATGGATTTGTCTTCATATTCATGTGAGAAGCCCCTTGAGCCCCATTCATCCTATTCCAGACATTCTGTAGTTTGTTTGCCCAGCTCCAGCCCTGAATCTCACTCTAACTGCTGATGAGCCGCTCAGATGAAACCCTCTGAAACTGAGATCCCTCTTATATCACAAAAAGGTGGATCAAAAGCTGAAGATCTCATGGAGCTCTTTTAGGGCAAAAAATACGAAGTCAATGATAATACTTACCAGTGAGAAATACATTAGAAAAGTCAATATAAACTAACAGATCTGTGTGTGAGTTGGTGGGGGGGGGGGGGCCCCGGGCAAGGTGTGGAAGCTGTTGTTTTTCCCCCACAGATTTTTGATTTACGTTTACATTTTTGAGTCTCCTGTGGAAATCACCAGCTTAGAAGCAATCTTCTGCTCTCCCACAGTCTTTTTTCTTGCATAGGAAGCCAGAAGAAACTACTGCCACAGTCCCTCCTGGCCTTTTAGCCAGGAACAACTGTTCCATCCTTCATTTCCTTTAGAGCAAGAAATCTGTTCTGAGAAAAACATTCTGTCCTGATTTGAAGTAGCCAGCAAGAGAGGTACCAAGGTTCCAGCTCTGCTGTTTCAGCAGTTAATTACACTCTCTGCTGAAGACGTACATCTTTTCTTCTGTTCGCATTTATAGTCCTTGTTATACACTTGTCCACAAAACTAATGAGAGTTCTGCTTACAAACTTCTGCTCTCTGGGCCAGATAATTAGCCCTCAAGCTTATCTTTGATGAGCTAAGTAGTGTTTCACAATAAGGCAGACTTGCTGTTAATCCACCTACTGGTCCTTCTCCCGACCTACTTTTCCAGTTCTTTCTCAACCAGTGAGTAATATAACCAGACAGCTTCTCACCAGCTATCCCCCTACTGCAGCACAGAGAGGAGACTTAACCCTGGTGCTGTGCCTGGCAATCCCTTGGTAACACAAAGGTCGCATTGGCCTGTGGGCAGCCCCCTGAAAACTGGTCAGCCATTACACAGCACAGCCCCACAGCTTTCCCCAAGCTCTTCAGCCAAAAGCAACAGCTCTGCAACGAGGGGCAGGCTGCATTATTTCCCTCTCCATGTATGATCTTATTAAACACTCGTGCTTAGCTCAAAGGGCAGTTCTGATTGCTTTGCAGCAACAAGCTGCTACTATGATTCCCACTCCTTGGCATTTGTGCCACAGCCTTCTTTTTCAGGAAATATTGTTTTCCTTTGACATACTGATAAAATATTACCTACCATATGAGCAAAATCTCACCTGTGGGAGGCTATGAAAATGCTACAACTTCTGTATGTTTGTTCAAGCTATGTTTCGATAGATTGCACTTATTTTTGATCAATTAAATAATGTCTCATTCCATTTCTGTTCAATATACTTTATAGGTGTCTGCAGATATCTCAGGAAAGGACCCCAAATCGTGAATAAGACAACACTATCCATCCTTTTCATTTCCCAAACCATGTAGCAAGAGACAGAGAGAAGCAATTTTCCTCTGAAGAGTAAAGCAATCAGAAGCAAAACTATGAAAAAAAATAAAACCAAACCAAAGGAGTCTCCTGACTGCAGATCCATGGCTGTGCTCACCACACACTGCGACCTTCTGAACTCTCTAAAATGTAACCATCTGTAACACAGAAATGAGGGAAACCACAGGCAATTCTGGATCAGGAAGCTTCCTTTCAGCACTAATTAAAACAGAAAAACGCGTTCATTCCTTTGCCGCATATCACCAGAGAAAGCCCCCACCTGGGGATCTGCAGATTTGCACATACATGTCTGGAAGTAAAAATCCTCCCTTCTCTCCGCTTGACCTTCTTAAGAGGTTAACGATTATGCTTAGTGAGAATGTAGGTTAACCTTCATGAAAGGTTTCTTGGAGCAAGTCTTTGCTTAAAGTGCTTTCACAGAACACCCCGGCACAATGACTACCATTCAGATGACACGGGCAAAGTAAACAGCAGTGGTTTTGGTACCCTGAGCATGTTGGCAAAGGAAGGAAGAAGCAACCTATCTCGAGAAACAAGTAAACTTAAAAATCACAGGTGGAAAAAGGATTGCTTAGCCAGTGACAGGAGAAAAACTATAAATGCTGTGAGAGCATGAATAGTTATTCCACATTTTCACAGCACAAAGAGCTCTCCTGATGAAAGACTAGGAGCATCTGAAACAAAGAAAATACTTTTCCCACTTAAAGTACAAAATTAGAACAATTCACTGCCAGATGATGCTGTGGAGGTTAGAAACACAAACAGACTAAAAAGAGGATTAATGGAGGACAGATCCAGATCCACTAGTGATTATGAAGCAGAACGGCCTCAAACCCAGCTTTGGCTAAGAACATCCCTTAACTGCTGACTGTCAAAACAAGGGGGGATCCTTCTCTGTCTGCTTTTCCATTGTAATTTTGTCCTCACCATCTGCCACAAACCCCAGGATGACACAGTATTTTGAATTAGACCAATTTAATCTGACCCAGTAAACCTGTTTCCATGTCTTTATGATCTCCAGTAATCTCACAATCTTCCTGGATGACTATTGAAAAAAAATGTCCAGCATGGAACAGACTTGGCATTTCTTCCCCTATAACGCCTACCAGGTAAAACACACCTATTCAGCCTACAGCATGCTTCTCCACTTCCCTTCACAGGGAAGCTCACAGTCATCACAACAAAACCAAGATGGAAAAACGTATGCAGGGCCTGAGCTCATGGTGCGATCACAGCAGGTAAGGAGGTGCCACCCCCTGAGGGTCAGGAGGGCTGATGGGGCTGTGAGAAAGAAACCTCACAAGCAGAGCTGGAGCTCTCCTCCCAGCAGCTTTCCTCCAGCTAATAAAAACCACGGCATTCAAGAACATGGCTCTGCCCACACAGTAGCTGCAGGGGATGAAAGGAGACCATTTTTGTTTCCACTGAACAAACAAGCCTTCATCTGCTTTAAAAGACAGCGTGTGAGAGAGGAGGGGATCAGAACACGCTAGAAGCCACACGGCAATGATTAGATAGACCTGCCAGGAACTCTGCGAGTCTAAGCCTGCAGTGCCCTCTAGGGGTACAAAACAGGGGAGCCACAGCCTGCGCGACCTTCGGAGGAATCCTGAACCCAGCTGACCCTCCTCAATAAAGTCACGGTGAAGATTGATTTTGCCTTTATTTACCGAGATAAAAAAAAAAAAAAAAAAAGGAATCCAACCACGACTGCATGGATTCCTCTCTTCGTCCTATTTTTCCTCTAATCCACAAAGCTGCTGTGATGGTAACTTAGCTTGAGTTTTAGAAGGCCTCGCTCTGGGAAAAGTGCTGTCTTCTGCACCAATAGTCTCTGAACAGCATTGGGACAGAGATTCACTGCAATAGTAAGTGCATAACTAGGACAATCCACAAGACAGAGCACAACCCCAAACTTTGGCCTGAACACCTCTGCATGACAAAAGCTTGGCTCTGGTGACCCTGGGCACATCATGGAAGTCACAGAATCACAGAATGGCCAGGGTTGGAAGGGACTTCAAGGATCACGAATCTCCATCCTCCTGCCACAGGCAGGGCCACCAACCTCCCCATTTCATACCAGCCCAGGCTGCCCAGGGCCCCATGCAACCTGGTCTTGAACACCTCCAGGGATGGACGGGGCATCCATAGCCTCTCTGGGCAGCTGTTCCAGCACCTCACCATTCTCTCTGTAAAGAATTTGTAAAGTCACCCAGGACCCCCTGCAGTCTTCACAGCCACAGCCCTGCTCTCACCAGGACAGCAGGTAGGATGCGGGGTTCCACGCACCACTGCAACCACACACTGTACTCACAGCAGCGAGCCCAAAGCTCTGTGCACAGAGGACCATGTATGTGGAGTAAGGTGAGACTGTGGCTTGTGCAACAAAGCTCTCCTCCAACATAGTTTGTGTGTACTCACAGAACTCCCTATCTATCCTGCAAGCAGTTTTGTCTCCCTGTCCCACCTCCACCCCAAATCCCACAGAACAAAAGGAGCAGAACCATACGTGCTGACAAAAATACTCCCAGAGAAAGCAAATGGAAATGGGCTCAGCTACACATGAGCTAAAGGGACAAATTCCACATGGAACAAAACTAAACCAGACAGCTGAGCTTCTCTCTCTGTTCTCTTTGCCCTGGTCGAGTTCATGATCTCGAGGGATGTGGGCCTGGCGAAGAGCAGCATCAGGACCCTGAACTTTGGAAGAGCAAACTTTAAGCTGTTCAATGTTGGCCGAGATCCCCTGGGATGCTGTCTTTAAAAAGAAAGATGTTGAGGAGAGCTGGCTGCTCTTCAAGGATGCCTTCCTGAGAGCACAAGAACTCTCCGTCCCTCTGAAAAAGAAAGCGGGCAGAAGAGGTAGAAAGCTGGTATGGCTCTGCAAGGATCTGCTGGGCAGCTGAGAGTGAAGAAAGGTGCACACACTGCAAACAAGGCCGTGTCAGCTGGGAAGAATACAGGATGCTGTCTGGACTTGCAGGCATGGGATCAGAAAAGCCAAGATACAAGCAGAACTGAACTTGGCGAGGGATGTGAAAAACAATAGGAAAACCTTCTACAGGTACATTGGACAGAAGAGACAGACCACAGTGAGTGTGCTTCCTTTGGTAAATGTAAAAGAACTGGCTGCAATGGATGAAGAGAAGGCCGAGGTACTGAATGAGTTCTTTGCCTCGGTCTTCACTGGTGGCCAAGATTCCAGTTCTTCTCATGTCCCTGAGCTCTGCATCCCTAAACCTCCAGGTGGGGACCGGGGTGGTAAATCCCTCCCCGCTGTGAGGACAGAGGTCCGAGACGACCTGATGAGACTGAATGTGTGCAAGTCTATGGGGCCAGGTGGCTGCATCCCAGGGCTCTGAAGGAGCTGGCTGAGGCGGCTGCTGAGCCACTCTCCATCATCTTTGAAAAGTCGTGGCTGTCAGGTGAGGTCCTGGATGACTGGAGGGCCATTTACAAGAAAGGAAGCAAGGATGACCCTGGGAACTACAGGCTGGTAAGTCTCACCTCTGTGCCTGGGAAGATCATGGAACTGAGTGGTGGGGTTGACACAGTAGAAGAAAGGGATGCCATTCAGAGGGACCTCAAGAGGCTGGAAAGGTGGGCCCAGGTGAAGCTGATGAGGTTCAACACAGCAAAGTGCAGTTTTGCACTTGGGCTGGAGGAATCCCAGGCATCCATACAGACAGGAAGGAGTGGTGCTTGAGAGCAGCCCTGCGGAGAAGGACCTGGGGGTCTTGATAGATGAAAAGCTTTAACATGAGCCAGCAGTGTGCCCCTGTGGCTCAGAAGGCAAATGGGATCCTGGGCTCCATCAGAAGAGGGGTGGCCAGCAGGGACAGGGAGGTCACCATCCCCCTCTACTCAGCTCTTGTGAGGCTCCATCTGGAATACTACGTCCAAGTGTGGAGCCCCCCAGCACAGAAAAGACAGGGAGCTGTTGGAGAGGGTCCAGAGGAGAGCCACAAAGATGATCAGGGGACTGGATACCAATAACTAAAGGGAGCCTACAAACAGGAGGGGAATCAACTCTTGGAAAGGGTAGATAACTGCAGCACAAGGGGAAATGGTTTGAAGTTGAGGGAGGGAACATTTGGGTTGGATATCAGGGGAAGTTCTTTACAGAGAGAGTGGTGAGGTGCTGGAACAGCTGCCCAGAGAGGCTGTGGATGCCCCGTCCATCCCTGGACGTGTGTTCAAGGCCAGGCTGGATGGGGCCATGGGCAGCCTGGGCTGCTATGAAATGTGGAGGTTGGTGGCCCTGCCTGTGGCAGGGGGTTGGAGATTCGTGATTCTTGAGGTCCCTTCCAACCCTGTGATTCTGTGATCTCTGTCCACAGGATGCAGCCAGTGCTGGTAGTTTATGCCATATTGTGTTTGCCTTCACAGCTTTACCCACATGCCTAGCAGCTTGTAGCAAGAGTCAGAACCCTTTTGTTTTAACCACAGGATAGAATATGCATAATGAAGATGCCTCTTCTTCCTTTCAGTCTTCAAATTAGCAGGCAGAAGCATTTGTAGGAGCTATGAAAACGTAATGAGAAAGTGAATGTTGCAGATCTGGTATACCTACACTGCACAAGTCAATGTACATTTACTCAGCCAAAAGCAAGACATACAATGTGGCTTGTGTGTGCAGTCATAAAGAAGCAACTTGAACCTGGGATATTAATGCTGATCATTAACTGCTTTCTAACGAACAAGATTCTTTACAGATACTATTTGATTAACAGTATCAGTACTAATAGCTGTAAGAATACTGCAGACAAACTGAATAGAAAGAGCAGTAGAGGCAACTTCAATATTTTTGAGAGGAGGTTTTTCCATTACAGTTTCAAAGTCCAGTGAAGTCTGAAAAGTCTCAATTAGTGAACAAAGCGTGGGCAAATCCCCACCCAAACAATCACACACAGCTCTCAGTCAGAGAATACCAATGTAAACAAAGGAAAGAATGTGGACGCCAGCTCAGTTTTGGGCAACTGGTTCCACATAGTATGTGGTTCCTGGAAGCAGCACATGCCCATAGCAGCGTCCTGCATCAGGTGCTGACAAATAGCTGGATCTTGTCCACATGCTCTTCCTGTCTGAGAAAATTCCCCAGCATCAGATCACAAGAAAGCTCTCTCTCATGCAGCACCAAAAGCTTGGGTCAAGGCTCAGGATTTGCTGTGATGTGAATACATTTTTCCTGAAGAGAAAGATCAACACAGCAAATTTACAAGAGTCAACTGCAGACATTACCCAATGCTGTCACAGAAATCACAGAAACATTCCTAAGCAAAATATATCAATGAAATCTGAAGCACAGCACAGAGTGCCTCACTATGCCTGCAAAGGGATAAGACAAAGCCCAGAAAAAAGTAGTGAAGTCTAATCCTCCTGCGACTCCTTCCCATACTACACAAAGGCTTCACAGCTGCACCCACATCTTCTCCCATATGAAAGATGTTGAACTTTCCAGCCCGCCCTCAAACCACCACCAGAGGTTTCAAGATCTCACTCCTACAGCTTGGACAAATGCAGTGTCAGCTCACGCCTTCCAGGTAAATCTAGTAAATGAGATCAATTTCTTTTTTTAGCACCAGGGCACAACACATCTCCCCACAGTGGAATTCAGAGGCATGAAGAACACTGAAGTGAAAGCTTCAGAAGCTCAGTGAACTGTGTCCAGAGGAAGAGAAACTCTGGGAAAAGGTTAGGTGGGATGCGTTCCTGAGGAATATAAAAGAATGCAGCCACAGCTGGGCTGCTGAGAAGACATGAGACAAAGTGGCCAGAGCACTGGTTACATGTAAGATTCTCTTAACACAACTTTGAATTTAACAGCTCTGTTGGAAAGAGTTTGTGCTCACTTACATGGAGCAACATCAGGGAATCATCCTGGCTGTGAACTTGCACTTAGCTCCCCCAATCCAGATGAAAGTAGTGGGAACATGCAAGCAGCTATTGTGAAAGCTCTCATCTTTAAACTCTCTCTTTCATCATTTGGCACGTTCCACTCAGGAGAAGAAACTTTGTAGCCTGGTTTAAGAGTGCCTGTTTTAGTTACATCTATGTCACCATGAAAGTTTAAAGCATTCCAAAACAGTTCAAGACTCTCCTCTCCTCTACTTTTTTTTTTTTTTTTTCATTTTTAAACAAACATCAACAGACAAAAACTCCAGCTGACTCTGCTTCACACAGGCAAATCAAACCAGACAAATCTCCAGAAATTGCTGCCAACCTCAACCATTCTGCACATCCGTGAGGAGTTCCTGACACCAGAAAGAGTGCGAGCAGCCAAAGCAAAGGTGCCACACTGCTGCTGGAAACCAAACACATTTAGCTCTTAGACAGAAGCCTGCTGAACTCCTAATGCATCGCGCTTCCTCTACTTTACAAGCCTCAAGACCAAGTGGCTCTTTCCCAGAGTGCTATAACACCTTAAGAGAAGGCAGCAGCAGGAGCTGGGGGGAGACTTCAGTAGAAGAGAAGCCACCAGACCCAGGACCCATAGCCATTCTGCAAGCCCGGATCCACAGGCCCAGACTGCAGGCCTGCTTGTTCCAGCCCTTCCCGACCCTTTTATCTGTTTTGCTCCTTTTGAGCTCTTCTTCCACCTGGATTCTTTTTTCCATCCCTTCTCTCTTGCTGCACTGCTCATTTCCTCCTGAATGTGCAGCCATTCACTGCTCCCTACAAGAAAGGCCACATTTGTTCACCTTCCATTTCCAGATTATTGTCTGCTGATGCTGCTTGCTGAGGCAGAACTACTTCGTAAACTCAATTGCCAATGGAGCTTCATTCCTGAGCTATCGTGAGCTTCTGGTCTTTCAAAACAAATGTACTAAAAACGTACCTCCATATTAAGTATCTGACACACCAAATAAAGTTTTCCCACAAACACAAGGTTTGGGTTAAGCTGTTTAATGCTAGACTTTTGGCCCCAGGGTACACGAAGGGGTTTAAAACACAAGATGTTATAGAGTCCTGCATTTTGACAGGGCACTGCCTTTCAGCAGAGATGCTCCTACCAAAATCCCACACGTGGGCACCATTAGCAACATTCACAGGCATTAGCAGCCCTGGTTTCCACAGTACACAATAGGCCTTTGTTTGAAGCCTGGCACTGCATGGAATGAGAGCACAGTACCAGAGGAAGCCTGACAACAGATGGTTTGATTTGCAGAAAGTTCTCTTTGGGTTTAGTGCTCATATTGCATTCAGGAATTAGTGGCAGTCAGAGGCTGAAAATACTCTCTTGAATCAACCACTGCAGAAATACCATCAATAAGAACAATGCTAACTATCATCAGGCTCCAACTAGCAAAACCATTTCTTGAGCAGTTGTCTCCAGACTTCATCAGCACAGAACTGACCACTGCAAGGATAACATAAGTTAAAAGCACATTACTGAGAGCATTGCCACCTTACCTTACAACCTTCACAGAAAGGAAATTTTCCCTAATGCCCAGTCTCAGCTTCCCCTAGCCCATCTCCATGCTGTTCCCATCCTGCCATCAGCTCCCTGGAACCTGGCACCTCCCTCTGCTTTCCCTCCTCAGGGAGCCATTACCTAAGACTAAGATGATCAGGGGGCTGGAGCACCTCCCCTATCAGGACAGGCTGAGGGAGTTGGGCTTGTTCAGCCTGGAGAAGAGAAGGCTGCGGGGTGACCTCATTGCAGCCTATCAATACCTGAAGGGAACCTACACCCAGGAGGGGAGTAAACTCTTCAAAAGGGCTGACAATAGCAGGACTAGGGGAAATGGATCCAAGTTGAAGGAGGGAAGATTTAGGTTGGATGTTAGGGGGAAGTTCTTTACTAGGAGAGTGGTTAGGCCCTGGAACGGGCTGCCCAGGGAGGTTGTGGATGCCCCGTCCTTGGACGTGTTTAAGGCCAGGTTGGACGGGGTCCTGGGCAACCTGATCTGAATGTGTATGTTTGGTGGCCCTGCTAGGCAGGGGGGTTGGAACTACATGATCCTTGAGGTCCCTTCCAACCCGAGTGATTCTGTGATTCTGCGCGATTACCTCTTCTGGCTGCATTCAAGGACCTTACTGTCCTTTTAAAACTGTGGAGTCCAGAACTGCACTGAGTACTCAAGGTGAGGTAGCACCAATACAGTGCTAAATACAGTGGGAGAATCACCTTTTACCAGCTGGCCATGCTGTGCTTAATGCATTCAGAACAGCATTCTTTATACAGCAAAGGGCTACTAGCACAGGAGCCATTTCTCTGATCATTTGTCTATCGGAATTCTAATTGGACAGGCTATGGTAATCATTCCATCTCCAAAAGTTAACATTCACTGCAAAAAAGAAAACCAATTATCAGAAGAAAAACAAAAACAGCAGAGAAAAGCAACTCTTAAAGAGCAGTAAACAAAGATTTGCTTACTAGGGTGCCCATAAGCTGAAAGCTAGGCTACCATTAGAGAAAGCACCACTATATAACTCCTGAGCTTTTTCCTAGTACACTAGGCAAAATAAAGTTTCAATTTGAATGTATATGGCTATTGCTTCCACTTTTACAATTCACAATCACATTTAAATCCAGCCCAGGTCAGAAGCTACCCATGGGTCAGCCTAGGAAAGGAAACAACAGTTCAATTTCCAGTACTTGCCCAGAAATCACTGTGGAGCCAGCAGGTGAGTAGTAGGTGCCATTTCTACCAGCCTGCACTGTCTTAATCTGCATGCAAACAAAGAAGCCCAATGGAGTCCACAACCTTTTCTCCAGTAGTAGCTTTGTACTACACTGGACAACTCTGAGTAGTTGCAATACAGAAGTAAAGGGGCACGATATTCAAGGAGTCTCTACCACAGCAGAAATAAGAAAAGCAAGCCTTAATGAAGGTGGATCTCTGTGCAATCAAAGAACATACTAGCTTGCAAAATCTCTTTCTCTGAGCCAGAAGGTGAAAGTTCACCAGCTCCAGTTCCAGGTCACAAGCTTAGGATGCCCTATTTTAGAAACCATCCGACCTTTTCATCACTATAATCCCACCAAGCACATTCATATCAATGCAGTGTGTAGATTCAAAACCCTTCCATGTTTCCTACTTTCATACCTCTGTTTCAGGACGAGGAATAAATACTGGAGGTCTCATCTTCAGATTCAGGTCCTGAAAGTCCCACTCACCAAGCACATATTGCACTGGCATTCTGTGTCAGGCAAAAACAAATGAAAACACTCGAGGATTACACTTTGTAACATAAAAAGCTCTCACTACCATGCTTACTTCATTGCTAACCACACAAGCCCTTTGATGGTGGACATCTAGACGCCACTGAGGCTCTCAACTGCATGTGCAACACGCATGCACATGCTCCTTGAAAGCTCTGGTAGTTCCACTTCCACAAAACAGTGTCTTGACAAGCACTGGACTGGGGAAACTAAGGGCCAGTCAACTCACTTCAATCCTGAAAAAACTGAGGGAGCAAATAATCCTGGAAATAATTTCCAAACATGTTAAGAACAGAATGGATTTACTAAGGTGAAGTCGCTCCTGACCAGAGTCCTCTGTGTCCAGTGCTGAGCTCCTAACTACAGAAAAGGCATGGATGTACTGGAGCAAATCCAACACAGGGCCATTAAGATGACTAAGGGATTGGAGGACCTGACATACAAGAAGGGACTGAGAAAGCAGGGACAGACCTGGCTTGAAAATGAAAAGCTCAAGTGAGGTGGAAAATTCATCAATAACTACATACATCTGGTGGAAGGGAGTAAAGAAGATAAAGTCAGATTTTTTTGTGGTAAAATGTAAGCTGAAAGAAAAGAGGCAATGGGTACAGATTAAAATACAGAAAACTCCATTTAATCAAAGAACCACCCCCTTCTTTCCCACTCCTTTTTTCCCTCTTTTAGAGGAAACTCTCCCAAGAATGACAGTAAGATGATTCTCCCACCTTTCCAGTCGCTTGCAGCTCAGTTGCTGGATCTGCTCCTGCTGCACTGCTGTAAGCGGAGAGCGGAGCTTTTGGGAGTCCAAGCTCTGAAACTGAAGACAACATCACTTTAAAACCTGCCCACTTGTGCAACTTGCGTGTTGTCTGCACCCTGCAGGCAGAGCCAGCAGAACAACAAACACATACAGAGGGCACTCTTTGAAACCCCAAACGACAAGGAGAACCTATCTGCCTGTTTAACAAGAAACCTGTATGGCTGCAGTTTAGGTAGTTAAAGTGTAGATAAGATAAAGAATCACTCCACCAGTCAGGCCGTTATGCTAGTGTATATGTCATGGGTAACATTTCAGTCCCTGCAAAGAGAGCACATAGGAGATCCCAAGAACTTTACTTGCATTAATAAATTATATCCCACGCTCTCTGCCCTCTGAGGGAGGGAAAAGCTGTTCTAGCTCCTGTAAGTAAGATAAAAAGAAGTGTAAGATTAGTCCAAAAACATAAAGCAAGGGGCACACGCAGATCTTACTCCTTTTCCATGACTCAACTGTTTTTGCTCCCAAGACAAATGACACGATATATTCACTGGATTCTCGTGCTTCAGGGATCCCGTTCTTCTCAAACACCTTTTGCCAGTAGCTGACCACATCAGGGGCAGTCAGCAGCCCAGGTCTTACACTGCAGCTCTGTCTCAAAGACGACTGGTTGGAACTGAGGTTAGGACTTTGACTAGGTCCCACTGACACATACTGAGGCAAAAGCCCCCAGAACCTCCTGAAGAGTGAGGGGCTGACGCATCTCATTGTTGCAAAGTCACCTCCTGGTTTCCACGTGGGCTCCTTGTTTCTGTCAGCTGATCTAATCCATGAAGAGACTCACACAACACTCAGTGCACAAGCCACTTGGGCTAAGCACCACCTGATCACAATCAGCAGATGCTCCTCAGGGCAGAAGAAAAAGGTCACCAGGCTTGCAGCTCCGCTGGCCTAGAAAGAAGAGACAGAAGTACAACCTGAATGCCCAGAAGCCAAAGACTGCAAGTTCCTTTCTGAATGGAATGCAGACTGCTGCTCGACCAACACCCACGGGTACAAACCAGCTACTCACACCCTTAAGAGTAACAAAGGATTAACCAAGCTCCACGGGCAACGCTGAGACCACCCGGTGCTCGTGGCTGAGCAGAAGGGAGCGGGCCTGCAGGCACAGCCCTGCCGCTTGCCGCAAGCCACTGACAGACTGCTCCAGCATCGCGGGCCGGATCGCTGCACAAAGCCCTTCACTCCCTTCTGGTTCCTCCTCCTCCAAACTCCCAAGTCTCAGGCTAGCAGGTACGCTCGCAAAGGCTAATTACGTAGGTCAGCAGCCTGCCGCGTTGTCCCATCGCCAGGCTGCAGACAAGGGGGAACCACAACAGCTCACAGCGCGAAATCAGAGAAACAGAAACTCGGAATACGTGGGGCCGGGTCGGCTCCCAGCGGGCAACGCTGCAGCACGGAGCAACCGAAGAAAGAGTCAGGCCCGCGGCCCGGGACACCGCCACAGGAAGAAGGACGAAGGAATTAACTGCACTGCTGCCGGCAGAGCGCAGGACGAGCCTCCCGCAGCCGCTCTGCGGGCTCACTGACCCGAGGCCCGGTACAGGTCCTGCCCATAGCGAGCTGCCGCGGGCGGCAGCAGCCCTACCTCAGCTCGCTTCAGCTCGGCGACTCTGCCTCAGCCACTCAGCCACTCAGCCACCCAGCCACACGCAGCGCCCCCGGCCCCGCCACCTCAGCAGGGGGGGCGCGCCCACAACACGCTCCCTCACCTCAGCGAGGGCGGCGCGGGAGAGAACCGCCTCGTCGCCGCGCGCGCGAGCGACGGCAGCGCCGACCAACCGCGACTCGCGACCCGCGGCCGTCGGCCAATCGCTCGGGGGCGCTGGGCGGAGGGGCGGGGCTACCGGCCGCGAGGCGGTGGCGCGCGCCGAGGGGCCGGCCCGCCCCCCTGCGGGCAGCGCGGCCCTGCGGTCGAGGGCGCGGCCCCACCGCCGGCTGCGCTCGGGGGAGCCGCTTCAGCGTGCAGTGCTGCGTAAGTGGCGGCCCTGGCGCGGGCAGCGCGGCCGCCTCCGGGGAAGGGCGCGAGGGCGGCGGGCCGGGCAGCGGCGCGAACCTCGGGGCGACTCCGTCTTCGCCCGGCCCGGGACGAGCGGCCGTCCCGCGGGCGGCGGCCGGGCTCTGGGAGGCGGGGCCGGCCGGGCTCGGCTACGCGGCGCTGCCGGGAGGGCGGCGGAGGCCTCGCGCTTTGCGCCCCCGCGGCGCCGTGAGGGGCGGAGCGCAACCGAAGAAGCATTCTGCTTCCGTCGCCCCGCGGCCCGGCGCCGCGCTGCCCTGTGCGGAGCCCTCCCGGCGCAGCCCGTGCCGTAGTGCCGGCAGCGCGGGGCGCCCCTTCCTGGGCGGCTCGGTCGGTGAGGGACGCCTTCCGATCGGCGCGGTGAGCCGCCTCTCGCCACGCTGTTAGGCGGGACCGGAGCACAAGTGCCGTCTACCTTCACGCTGATTTAGAAACTCGTGGCGGTTCGGCGTCTCTCACCACCTCCTTCACAAAGTTGTGTGGGAGAGACCTGCGCGCCCGGGACGAGCGCCGTATGAGCTGACCGCCCGCTCGTGCTGCTGGCGGACCCCGCCCGGCCCCGCTGCTGCTTGCCTTGCACGATGGCTCTGCTTTGGTTGGTAGTGACAGATGTTAATCGTGCTGCTTAATGCAGCCGTGGACGGCAGAGAGGCATCACAGTAATGAGAAGTGTGCAATAACCTTGCCCAGAATAGAACAGTGGAGCTGAACAACGGCTCATTTATCTTTGCAGGCACATCTTTTTCTATTCAGAGCTCATTAACCCATGTCCCTTTGCATTCCAGTTTGGAGATGTAATGTCTGCTGAACTACAGAAAAATGATCAGAAGTCTGCTGCGGTAGTTCTTGAGATCTGCACCGCTCTGCTCCAGAGGTAGTTGTGTTTCACTAAAGTAATTGTGGACCTGATGTCACATACAGAGATCTTATAAACGAAGTTGTGCAAATACTTCCTGTAGAATCATCCCATGGTGTTTTGCAACTCCTGATCATTTGCACAATAGAAACATGAAACAATTAAAGCCTTTCATGTTTTCAGTATGAGTGTATCTGTCAAATTGCACAACTCCAATCCAAAATGGGATCAGTTTTAAAATTAATACCAATAATTAGCGGTGCATGAGTAAGCCTGTGTGGGTGCTTTCATGGGAGACTGTAGAAATACCATCTTTAGTAGCAGATGGGGACTGGTGCAACCCACTGCTTTAAAGAAGCTGCCTCTGCAGAGTGCGTGGGCTGAGGGACAACGGAGAGGTGCATAGTGCAGTGACTTATTAATCACCAGCCACCACCACAGCAGGGAAGTTCTACTTCTAGTGGTGAGGTGCTGGAACAGCTGCCCAGAGAGGCTGTGGTTTCCCCATCCCTAGAGGTGTTCAAGGTCAGGTTGGATGGGGCCCTGAGCAACCTGGTTTAGTATTAAATGTGGAGGTTGGTGGCCCTGAGTATGGCAGGGGGGTTGGAGATCCTTGATGTCCCTTCTAACCCTGGCCATTCTGTGATACTTCAGGGTGATTTTTACTGGGTCCAAAATACAGATGTGTCAGAGCTGAGTGCCATTTTGATGGATGAGATCTCTGAAACTTTCTGTAAGTTGAAAGCAAAAGACGAAAAGAAGAGAGGTCCTGTTATTGTCGTATGGATGAAGGCTGCCTAGCTCATCCTGTAGCAGACTGAAGACAGAGGGGTTCTGAGACACTACACAGCTCTGCCAATTGCTGCAGGGAGGCCAAGCTGAAGTAGCAAGTGGTGACTGACCTCAGCTCAGTTAAGTGGTGACTAAACCAGGCAGGACGTTGGGGGCTCTCAGTACCTCTGAAAAATGCACTTAAAAAAAAATTGAGTGGGCATCTGTGAGCTGCTCTCGAAAACTATACTAGTTAAGCTGTGGAAAAGGTTCTGCCATCTCTAAGAGCTTTGCACTGTGCATCTGTTCTCATTCTTTCCTAGGAAGAAACTTGTGTGGCTCCTACACAGAAAAGCCATCATTGATGAGGCTGTGAGGTAGATCACACGTGAGGGTCCTTGAAACGAGGGGAAGCTCTCTGGTGCTGTAGCTGGCACCTGTCTCTTGAGTGGAGGGCACAGCAGCTTGGTAAAAGATGCTAAGAGCTGGCAGGATGAATTCCAGCTCACCTTCTGCACGTGACTTATACCACAGCAGCACCACAATAACCAAACCAGACGCAGGAACAACTCTGGATGCAACTGTACCAGAAACAGCTACTGTGAGCCCTGAGACTACTAGCTTCAACAGCACCAAAATCCCAGATGTGGCCAGCAGCGGACCCAGCATGAGCGCCATGCTGCTGTCCTTTGGGATCATTACTGTGATTGGGTTGGCTGTAGCTATGGTAAGAGACACTACTAAGTATTTCTATCTGCTGCGGGTGAAGGGTGGCAACGGGGTTCTAGGGCTGGTTTGAACTTCTATATTATATTAAAGTCATACCTAGAGCTGGTAGGAATGATGCTCCAGTATTTCTTCTGTCTCCCTGGGGTCTAGGCAGAGCAGGCTGCTCAGCAGGTCTAGAGGAAACCATAAATAACATTAGTATTTATTTTTAATAGCAACAGGAAGTTCAATTGAAATAAGCAATGGCAGACTGACAAGTCAGTCTGTTTTGACTTGTTAACTGGAACAGCTGCATTGATTTAAACCTTGTCAACACCAGCGTCCCATAGGAAAGTTCATCCAGCTTAACTTTTAAAGCAGGCCTGGACCCTGTTAATCTCTGTGGGCATGTCTTTTTGAACTGATGCAGACTGAATCCGTTTTTGCTAGACTCATTCTAGACTGCATTTTTGAGGTTCTCCTTGCTCGGGCATCAGCAGAGTCCTCAAGGATTTGCTGCATGTAACTAACCCTGCCATTAATCAACAGCTATAGTTCTGAGTCTGACAGACAATGCAAGCACTGCAGTTCTTTCAATATATAACTGGATCATTTACCTACCAACAGAGAATGAAGGTAGCAGCAAGCTCGCGTTCCTCGTGTGAGGAAGGGCTTCGCTAATACAAGCAGCAGAGGAGCCTATGGAAAGGGACTACTGCAAAATTTCATTGCAGACCCAAGGAGGAGTTTCTCCAAAAGCCCCTAAAGAGAACCTGGAAACACTGTCCTGGAAATGGTCATAAGTTCCCGAGAGCAACAGCCAGCGTTCGTAGTTCTCGGAACAAGGCTCTGGAGGCCAAAAGCCTCACTTTCCTCCCAGGACAGCCACTCTTACTGGCTGACACGAGGCAAGTCACTGAGCATGCCCTCTTTCCTTCTTCCCTTTGTACTGGGGAGGGGGTAACTGCTTCTATGCTGTAGGAAATCTTCAGGAGAATACTACAAAGAGAAGGTTCTTCAACCATTCTAAAACTGCAACATATGGCCTCCAGCCACTAGAAATCTGCTGAGCTACACTTAAAACACACCTAACATTCTGACTACTACTAACACACCTAATAGCAGGCCACTCAAGCACTAGTGTCAGCCTTGATGCACTGTTAAGCTTACACTGATGTATACAGAACATCAGTTCCAGTTGTCACTTCTGTCACTTTTCGCTTTCCTCTGCTTTGGTGCACAATGACATCAGACTTGCTATACCTCCTCTGGGTGCTCTCTACCCAAAATTCTTCTTCCCAGTTGTTCCCCATGCTGCTGTTTCTAATGATGATTTTCTTTCTCCTTCAGGTTCTGTATATCAGGAAGAGAAAGAGGTAAGTAACATCTCTTGTTAGCTGTAAGGAACTCAGTGTTTCAAAATCCAGGTAGGGCTACGAATTGGAGGGGAAGATGAGGAGAGTTCAAGGGAACAATCCAGCATCTGACTGTAAACAACACAGGGCAGGGGCTCCGCACTCCTGGTGTTGCCCACCTTTAGCAGCAGAGCTTCAAAGGCTCCTGTGGAGCTTTGAGAAGGAAAAACATGGTTGAGCAAGAGGAGGTTAGGGATCCTGCAAATTCTTTATGCTTCTTATGTTAGATGCATTAAAAGAGAGGAAAGGATTATGAGTGGATAAAGAAGCTGGAAACTCTGTTGTGAGAAGCGTGGGTCTCATTCCACGATCTGTGCTTTCCAACAGCTTGAGTTAATGATGCTGACCTTGCAAGGCTGAAAGCCTCTTTAGCCTCAGTCACAGCAATGCCAGCAGCATAGTGCAGAAATGCAGCTTCCTAGTCCAAGACTTAGTGTATTAATTTCCTTAAGCTCTTGGCGGAAAATAGAGAGGAGAGCAACATGCAGGAAGATGTTTCTTGATCCTTTCATCTTTGACAGCAAAGACGGTGGTACACAACCTTTACATATGGTACCTCTTCCCTGCCTAATTCCTTAAGGCAGGGCCACAGACCTTCAAGAAGTATTGCTGCCTGTTACAAAATTTTCAAGCCCAGATCTGGGTACTGCTCCAGGAGGAGCTGATGCTTGACCGTAAACATAGCTGCTGGAGATAATGGCTGTGTTGGCACAGCAGGAGTGTGTCATCCTAACACTTTCCAAAATAGATAATTGTGGTGACACTGCCGGTAACAGCTTGGATATTTCCCTCCCCTAACCTCAAAAAGCTCAGATACAGCTTAAGTGTTTTCACAGGAATATGTCCACCCATCCATCCTCCGTCACTCACCTGCCCAGTATTTAGGGAGACTCTCTGGGGCAATTTGTTATGTCTGTCACGTGAAGCAATAAGATTAAGAACAGTCTGCAGGCATCAGTCTCTCTTTCCTATTTATTGCATTTCTAATTATTATTACTTTTTTTTAATTATATATATATACACACACACACACACACACACTTCAAGTCCATAGTTGAAGTACTGCTCTCAAGTTGCTGGAGCTAAAACCAGACCCCTTCTGGCAGGCATAGTGTGATTTGACAGGGCTGGATGTCACAGGCAGAGAGACAGGGAGAGGAGTTGCAAAATGCACAGCCATTACATTCCACCCTCTTGTTTTTCCCAATACATAAGGCTTGTCCTGAGCTTTTAAGGTCTGCAGGAACTTAAAATCCAGTCCCTGTTTGACTCCTCTGTGCGTAATGCCTGCCAACATAGATTAGTGAAGGCAGTTGATCCCTGGAGCTGTTCTCTAGGCATCTTCCACTCCTTCCAGCTGTATAGCAGGTTCTTATCCTCCTTCCCATAGGATGGGAACATAAATGCTATCTAGCAAGCAGCAACAAGAGCTGAATCCCAAGAGCTGTAGAAGGAAAAACAGCTTGCAAAATGCCTCAGTAGTGGAGCAGAGAAGACAGCCTGAGCATCTGTCCTTCTGTCTATTGAGTTTTTCAACCAAGTCTTTGCTTTCCCTTCCACGGGCAGGTTGGAGAAGCTACGACACCAGCTCATGCCAATGTACAACTTTGATCCCACTGAAGAACAGGATGAACTGGAGCAGGAGCTCCTTGAACATGGGCGAGATGCAGCATCTTCCCAGGCATCACAGAGCAAGGTAAGCAGCAAGATAGTAATGGCCAGGGTGTTATTGCAGCCATTGGCTCCTGCCCTGCTGTTGATGATGTAGCAGTTGGATAGATCAATACACTGGGAAAGCTGTTACAACAAAGGTGTGATGACAAAAGGACTAGCACAATAGAAAGGTGCTATAGAGAAAGGGAAGAAGATTGCTTACCCCTATCAGAAAATTCCAGGTTCACAGGAGAAAGCTTCACTGAGGAAGCATCTCTAAAAAGAAATCCTCCTCCAGTGACAGTCAGCCCTCAAATGAGATCTAAGAGAGGTGCAGCCAGGCTCCACCCCTTCCTGTCACACAGCTGAACTGCCTTCACCTGTGCTCCCAGAGCTTGACTCAGTCCTTTCCCCACGTGCTCAATGCGTGACTCAATAGTTCTCATACAGATGAGGAGTTTCTGTGAAATTGTACTGTAAGGAAATCATGTGAGACCTCAAGAGGGCTCCCTTCACCTCACCCAGTTCTGGAGATGGGGGCCTTGAGAATTTTAGAGTTTAGGATGGTTTGAAGAGTCAGGCAACTAGGACAACAAGCCTGGGAAGGGTAAGTGCAGGCACAACTCAGCTAGAAGAGAGAACAATGCAATTTCTTCAGTTGACTTTGAGTTTACAGCAGTTTACCACCTAGGGCAAATGGGATGAATGGGAGAGGAGAGGAGGCTCCACTGCTTACAAAGTACAGAGGCTCTCTGGTGCCAGCCCTGAAAATAAGACATTTCCACCCAGTTTTAAGGTATATCTGCTTTGCTGAAGGCTACAAGTGTAGAACAAGGTGTTGTGAATGTAAAGCCAGTAGTTGTAACAGTTAACCACAGGTCCTGAGGAAGGCTGTCAGAAAGCCTCATGTTGTTATGGCATGGCACATCTGATCTTGGCAGGACTTCCAGGCCAGCCTTGCTGGATAGAGAGCTCTCACCATTGTTTGCAGTTAGTTTCATAGTGTTCTCTGTTTCTTTTGTCACTGCTATCACACACAAAAAGCCTTTCTCAAAGACAGAGCCAGCAGGGATAGTTGGAACAGGTACGTCTTCTGGCAAGTGGTGCAGCCTCCCCTTAGAGTAGACATGTCTCCTTTTTTTGAATTCCTCTCCAGATGTTCCATGTTGCTCACTTCTTCCCTTGCTTTTCCAGTTCCAGGAGCAGGAATTCTTCCCAACATGCCTCAGTTTTCACATACTTGACACTTTCAGGTAACCTGTAGCAAGCTTGGTGTGGGCAGAAGGGAAGAAAAAAGAAAATAAATACAATTGTAATTATAAAATTATTCACTTTGAGGGATGCTTCCCAACCTGCCAAAGAACATGCTGGAGGTGTATTAGAACATGGAAGATAAACAACATATTCCATACGCCATTTTAGGAAAGCAGAGGAATACAGATGTATGAAAGCAAAGGATCCTGTCCTATGAGCAGTATGTACAGGGGAAACATCAGGTTCCTCTGTCAGAGCACACAGAGGATTTCCCTTCAGGTAGTAAAGAGGGGAAATGACAAGGCTAGAGTTGAACTTAGAACAATAAGAGTGTATCCTCCCTGTGTAGTGCTTGGCCAGCAGAATACCTATGTTCCCTCTGGAGCTTGCTAATGCACAGATACTTCTACTGGGAAAGCACACTAGTTTAATGGCTTACTGTAGTGAGAGAAGCAGTCTAAAACAGCAGCCAAGGTTCAGTTTTTGGCATGTTTCCAGATCTTCTTGAGATTTCAACTCTTTGCATGCTGCTCTTGCGCATATAGATGGTGAAACATACATGGCAAGTCTTTGCAATCCTAGAAAACCTACACTCAGTAATCCATGATGTGAGCATTTTAAATTGGCATGGATGTGTTGATTTGTTCTCTGGCTTATTGTATTTTTCTTATAGCCTTGTTGATGCCATGTTAGTATATCAGCCCCACCTTAAGAGTAGAGAAGAATAAAAAAGAGAGTAATAGAACAGAATAGTTCAGTTGGAACAAAGGTCATCAAGTCCAACTGCCTGACCACTTCAGGGCTAATCACGAGTTAACATACATTAACATACTGCATTGTCCAAATGCCTCTTGAATAATGACAGGCCGTGGGGCACCAATCCTGTCTTGGAAGGCTGTTCCAGTGTTTAACTCAGCAAAGAAATTTTCCCTGCTGCCCCATCAGACCCTCCCATAGCACAGCTCTGTGCCATGCCCCTCCTACCATTGGCTCCAAGAACCAGTGTTTGACACCTCCCTCTGCTTTCCCTCCTTGGAGAGCTGCAGAGAGCAGTGAGGCTACCTTTTCCCCAGACTGGACAGCCCAGGTGTCCTCACAGAACATGCCTCCCAGCTCTGTTACCAGCCTTGCTGTCCTTAGTAAGGGGCTGAATCTAGTTACAGTGCTGCACAGCCTGTGCCCTGGGCCGTGCACCAAAGTAAGGCGGACTTGCTGGGTCTCATCTTTCACTGCTTCAATGCAGGTTCTGCTGACGAGCCAAGGAGCCCTCCAAAGACCCAGCCGTCTTGTGTTCACAGACGTTGCCAATGCCATTAATGCATGAACAGTACCTGCCCCTGCTCTGGGATTGTGCCGAGATTGGGAAGGATGGAGCCACCAAACCAGCGACTTCTCACGAGTGTGGCTGAGTCATGACTCATGGGCTGAGCCCAACTGGTCACGCTGCTGGGTTGCATTACAGATGGGCTCACGTGCTGGAAACAGTCACTGCTTTGGGAAGGAAACCCTTTACAATGGCAGTAGCAGTTTTAGGTGTGTCCACTACTACTACAAGGTCCTGAGCTGCCATGCTGCTCCAGGTTCTGGGCTGGTGCTGACTGACACCACCTACCAAGCTGTGTGCTTAGAAATAGCGCTCACTCTGTTGTAGATTAACTATCCAAGCACATCTGTGTGCTCTCTGGATCAGGGAAAGAGGAGAGATGCATGTTCCAGACAGCTTACCTGTTGGGTTTGTGCCACCAGATCCGAACGAGAACAGTGAATGAGCCTCTGTGCAGCGACCGCAGCATTGGCAGACCCTGGAAGGGTGGCTGGTGGCAAAGCCTCCTCCTTCAGCTGGGGAAACTGATGGTTCTAGCTGAGTGGTAAATTGGAGGCACATACCATGGAGGCACAGGGGAAAACACAAACCATGGGCTTTTCCCCTTGTGGCTTGTGTGATGCTGACAAATGTGTGCCTGGGCTGGCACTGCAGCATGGGGAATTTGCTAGTTCTAAAATGTGAAATGGTGAACATCTGGCTGGTAACACCCTAGCTGAGGAAGTGGCTGAATATCCCAAATTAAGGCTGCCGTGTAGAAGGAGGAGAAACCACACAGCTGGAGGCAGGGCTGCCATGTCTGGCTACATGACTCCCTGCTGCTGACCTAGGAATGGTGGTGCCTGAGCCAGAGAGAGGAGTCAAGCAGAAGTGGGGCTGTGGTACCGTGTGTCCTACCTGCTTCAGCTCAGGGAAGTTTTATCAAGCAGAGAGAATATTAAACCTTAAACTTTTTTCTTTTGAATGAAGAAAATCAGGTCTTAGCTCTACATTACAATGTCTGCCCAGAGGTGGCTGAACATCTGGTTACTTCCTTACCTGATTGACCTGCAGAGCCTTCTTCCTGCTGAAGGAAACAAAGTTTTGTGTTAACCTCTGCTTGCGCTACTTGCTAATGCAGAAGGTGGGTCTTGACAGGTAAGCCAGTAGTTCTCCAGTAAGCCTGAAACACCTCTCAGCCAGTATTCCATCAGGGCTGTGGGAAGGAGTGCAATAGGGGTCTCTGGCCATTTTGGCGTGCAGGATGAGCGCTGTTCTCTGCAGCGTTTTTGGTGGCCACCAGCCCAGGGTGCTACTGGCCAGCACAGAGACTAGGGAATGGCGGCAGGATCCAGGCTGTGCTCTCACAGTGCAAACACAGAGCATGGCAGAAAGGACTATGGAGGGTCCAATATGGCAATCTGCAGAGATTGTCTCTCACTCCTAGATGGGTGGTGGCTTGATGTCCCTGGAGGTGAATGCACAAATCAGACTGTTTCACTGCTGTGTTCATGGTGCTCTGCACGCACAGCCTGCACACAAGCATCAGTGCCCAGCTATGTACTGATCACTACTGATATTTTTGTTTGGTTTTGCTTTTTGTTTGTTTGTTTGTTTGTTTGTTTTTTGCAGCACCTGCTTTTGTCAGATCCTATTCCATCCACAGCATGAGTTAAAAGGGAATCAGGGCCAGCCAAAATTTGAATGCAGATCTAAAGGTGAGCTTTTCATAAGGAGGTGTTTCACTAGTGGCAATTCAGGTAAAATGCTTTGTTGCAAGTTTGGGCCTCCAAGCTAGTTTTGTTCTCCTAAGTGCTGTATTTTGCTCCCCACTGTGATTTTTCTTCTTTTGAACCCTTTTCTGGACACATGCCACTGACCCCGCAGCGAACAGCTCACTAGCCCTGCCTTGATTGACCCAGCTTCCCTTCTGACATTTTTGCGGGACTAAGTTGCTTTAATTTTTCAGTCTCTCTCTCTTTTAAAAACCAGAGAGCTATGAAAGGGAAGTATAAAAGTGTCAGTACCCGTAGAAAATGGCCTGTCCTCAAGGCCTGGTAAGGTATGGCAGGAGACATTCCCAGGCTGCTGGTGTTGGCACTCTAGGGAGGTTGTTGGAAGGAGGGTGTGGGTACAAATACTCCATGTAATCTGAATTTGGAGGCCACTGTTTTTGGGCCTTCCCAGAGGTTATGCTTGTGTGAGCAGCTAAAAAAGCAGACCCGTTCCTCTAGCCCTAGCTTCCGTTTCTTTATCGCCTCCAAGTGCTCACTGAGAACAGCCAGCTGCAGAGACATTACATTCCTCCCTTCAGCAGCAGGCACTCATTGCCTGTCACCCTCCTGTGCTCTGCAGCAGGGCAGGGACATGACTGGTGGCATTGGTGCATGGCTATCCCAACCTGCCAGCATTCGATCCCTCTAATTCTGGGATGGAAACTTGTGTTGGTGTTGTCATTATACACTCCAGAAAGGGCAACCTAAGCTGGGCTGTTTCCTCAGACCACTGCGCAGTGCTGAGCAGTGCATCTGCCAGCTGCAGTACAAAACCTCACACCTCATTCTGCATCAGTGCTGAGATAAAGCTTGTATAACAAACACTCCTGCAGGGGAATTCTCTTCAACTCTTCTTCCTGCTGCAGTAGGTTTTGTCCTGTGACAACTGCCCTTGGGTTAAAGAAGTATGGAAAATAAGACTAGAAGAATATCATGGATATTTGCTGGGCTTGTACTGGAGTATTCTTTTAGTTCAGTAGCACCTTCGCTCACAGTTCTTGGAAGTGTATGTGCAACCTAGCAGAAGCATTATGATGTAATTGAATTCAAGTATTCTGTGTTTTAAGCATTGAAATATAATGAAAGAATTTACATGAAATGTTGTGTGATTTTCTTTTTTCCCTGCTTACATTTTCTGGGGAAAACTGGAGTGTATCCCCAGTACCTGTTGGTAAATTTGTACATAGTGAATTCCCCTCTTCTTTCAAAGTCTGAAGGAAACATGGAAGGCTTCAGATGGCAAGCTCTGCAGTCAGCCACCTCTGAGTGGCATAGACAAAAGCTGTAGAGAATTCTAAGTGCATGGATGAAGCAGAATTATCCTGTATCCTGATCAAGCCATTCACAAGGCGCGGGAAGATATATGGTAGGCACAACACTTGGGTTTAGGCAGGGCGGTTTTCCTTGCATCATTCGTGCTGGTTATTGTTTTCTTATGGGTCTGTGGGTGCTCCGAGTAACTGTCATGTTTTATAATGCTTGGTAATCTGGTTCAGATACAGAAACAAGCGTGGCTAGTGATGTGAGCATGTGCTGAGGCTGTTAAACACAGAAGAGGCAGAGCAGATGCCTGAGGTACTAGAAGTTTTATACCTTTATTAAAAATAAACTCCAAGGTTCATTTGCAAATTGCCAACTCTTTTTATGCCTACGTCCAAACTGGAACCATTTATGAGAGTCTTAAAGCTTTGCTGGATAACAGATCTCTCATCTGCTCTGTTCTAATCCAACTGCAGTGACCTGTTTACGATTCAGACCCAAACTGTCCAAGCTTAGAAACACTGGAAAGGCATTTACTTAGAGGTAGGATTTGGCTGGATTTGGCTGCACTGACCATGTGACTAGCTATGGCAAAAAGAAAGTGTTGGTTATTTCAAATAAGAAAATCCAGGGTGAGACCCTATTTCTCTGAAGAAGACTGGAATTCCGCCTGCCTTTTGTAGGCTTTCATTCCAAGTCTCTGCATAAAAGTGGAAGCTGAAGTTATGGATTGGGATTTTGACTATGTGCAGAGTAGCCCAAATGAGCATGGAATTCTGCTTGCTCTAAAGCAGTTACATTTTCAGAGGCTCCTGTTTTCTCCCATGGTTTCCCAGCTGAGAGGTAGCAAATGCTGTATGTTTTGCTTCCAAGAGAAGGAGTACTTATATTCCCAACGCAATGCTACTGATCTGATCCCAGAGCATTTACTATCTGGCTGAGGCAGATTCCACCCCTGCACCACGTCACCAGCTATGGAAAGTTTGCCTGGTTTTCATAGGAAAAGCTCGAGTCATACAGATGCCAAACCAAATCCATTTAGAGAAGCTGAGATTTCAGTCCCTCGTGGTTGCAGTTACTGCTCTCAGGTAATAGGGCTCAATGAAGTACACAGTACATTCTTGAAAGAAAAATACTAAATCTGTCTCAATTACCAATCAGGCAAAGAAGTTGGTAAGATATCTTGATCACTGGAGTGCCCTTTGAATGCAGACATGAACGGCAGATGAATTCATGTCCACTGAAGATCAGTTTCCTGCCCTGAACTCAGAGGAGCAGTCAGCAGGGACAGACTCACACATGTTGTCCCAGCTGATGTGAGCAGGCAGCAGGAGGCAGTCTGCCTCATCCTGCGGGCTCAGGTCACCCCCTGTGATGCACCTGATCCCTGATTTCCCTGCTGTGGAGCAGGGGAGGCACAAAGAGTTCTCTGATGGGGTTTTCTGCCCAAACCACCAAACTGCATACACAAGAAACTACTGTTAGGGCAAACCTGAGAGCACAGTCACCGGGTCAGGCCCCTGGTTGATGCTGAACGGGGCAGATTGGACAAAGTGACCGAGAGGGAAAAAAAGTGTGTTTTTTTCTATTCTCTCTCCCCAGTCAGCCCTTCCTCTTAACTCCTATGCCTGCAGGTATTTTCTTGTATTAAATACATTCCTGCTAAGGAAACAGACACAATGAAAGGATAATAAATGAGCTCAATACATACCGCCATTTCATGAGTTTCTGCTATGAGCCGCCATAAATTTAAAGCCAATTATGTTCTGTTTAAATATTTAACACTGTAGAGCTAGCCAATTTTACATCCTGTCAAAGATAATTGAAATACCCAATTTATTCCTCTAATAGGCAGGCAGAGAATCCACCAGATAGAAAATACCGTCAGGATTTTGCTGTTTGCAAGGGGATAAGGGAAATATCCCCATTCCTCAGAACATAGCAAGATGCTCTTCGACACTAGAAGCATGAGCTGACGTGAGTGCTGCTGGCTGAGAGGTAGCAGCCAGCTTTTGTTTGCACAGCTGCAACACTAGAGGACCCCACAGAGCACATTATGCACGCAGGTGCAACGGTAATTTTAGTTGTAACCTGAAGCTCTGCAAAACAGCAGCCATTGAGTCACTTTGGTTCTCTACAGACACTCCTTGGAAGTGATGAAATCCAGTGGCTGTAACTAAGCTTTGTAAACATGTTCATGAAAATTGGTATAAATCCAGGGGCTGTGCCATGAGGCAGCAGCGAGGTATGGAAGATGGCCCTGAGCTGCTAGCACCAGGAGAAATATTTCAGAGTCAATCCCTGAGGTGTGTGTTGGGGTGTGAGCTTTCCTCTAAAGCATCCAAGTTGCTGACCACTAGAGCAACAACTGTAGGTAAGCTGGAAATGCCGTCAAGTTGGTTTTTGGTTGTTTTCTCCTTTGTGGTATAGTGAGGGGAGAACTCTATCTTTCAGACGCAGTCCCTATGAGCAAATCAACAAAATTTAATTCCTGGACTACACCATCATGTACCAGAGGTGGTATGATGTGAGTCCAATGGCCAGCTATGCAGATTGTTTTCCTCTCCTGTATGTGTATATAACTGAGACAACACCATCACCCTATTGAACTATCACTACCTGTGGCAGCTCAAGGCACTGTGTCACTGTAGCACTGTTAAAAAAGTTCAGTATCCTCAAAAAACGTACTACAAACTGAGGAAGGCATCTCCCTGAGATATCATTTGTTGTTTTGTCCCTTAAGTCTGCTTGGATGTTTGGGGTAAGCCAGCAGACAACAGAGGGAAAAGCGCAGCCAAAATCATCGCAGAGAACAATTTGAAATATGACAGTAAGAATGCTGCTTGCTTTCCTGTCCTCTGGCTCCAGCAGGACGTGAGCAGGCAGCACACTACTGAGCTGCGGCGGCGATGCTGCTCAGAGACCTCCGAACAGCAGCAGCTTTGCTGGGCTTGAAACCGTCTTTTCCAGTGATGCCTATAGGGAAAGATAATGGGAGACAGAGAGTTAGAGGTCTGCTCAGATGCCCTATTGCAGAGCCAGAGCGAGGTTAAAAGGCAGTAAGGATCTGTTCCCAAGCACTCAAATTACTTCTCAGCAGCATTTCTGTGCTGCTGTGCTGGCTTTAGGCTGAAGCCTGACGTGAATGGCAGCCCCTGGCAGTGTGCCCCTGAGTGGGGCTACTGAGAGCCTCTGAGCTACAGTCTTTGTGGATTTCCCTGGCTTCTGCTATGCAAACACACATGGGAAAATCAGAGCTGGATACCCAGCTGCAAAGGCCATAGGAAAAATAAAAGGCTAGCTCTAAAGCAGCTCTTCTTTCTTTGCTGCTCCAGGGCAGGCTTGTAAGTTTTGCACATATCTCGTTCAGCTCTTCCTGCTTCTTTATTCTCCCCAGAAAGGCCTGACTGAAAGGCAGGGAGGTGGCCATTGTTTATTTTGGGAATTCTTTTTAATGCTGCAGACACGAAGTTGGGACAAATGCCTTTCCCCACTGAGAGCTGTGCAGGACCAGTCTGCAGGACCAGGAGGCACACAGCTCCTCTGGGCCCTCCCACAGCATGGGGACTCAAAGCCCGTACCTGAAAGGAAAAAGCAAACTGATCAACCCCACAGTAGCTAGAAGCTCTGTCTGTGCCCAGAGCAGAAGACCATGCTGCAGGCTCCTAGTAGCAGATCTCAGGGCAGCATGAGAAGCAGTGATAAGCAAGTTAAGCCTAGACCCACAGAGACCACAGTGATGCTGCTTCATCACATCTGGTCCTACCTCAGTGCAAAGGAGGGAAGCATGCTCACGCTGCTGCCCAGACTGCAGGGAGAAGGAACATTCACACAGGCTGTGGATTTGGGTCATGCCCAAGCATTGGAAGGTGCTGTGGGTGAGCTCCCCGCCCACAGCCCTGCTGCTGTCAGTGCACAGCTGGGTGGCAGGAAGCGATATGGGAGTGGGAGCCCCAGAGGAAGCTGAACTGAGCAGCTGAGGCCAACTGCTTCAGTTTTATCACATTGCATTTCCAGGGACTTTGTATGAACCCGGGGTTGGTTTGCCCGCCCGGTGTCAGTTGGCTCACTTCTCACACGGTGTGCTGCAGGAGCACAGGGAGCAGCTGTGCTGACCACATGGCAAAGCAAGGCAACATCTGCCCCTCCTGGGCTGCTGGCTCTCTGCCACCTCCCACTCAGGGGAAAGCACGTAATGAATCACCTCCTGTGATGCTCCCTGGAGGTAGGGCTCAGCTGCGTGCAGGTTTTGCTGGCCCTTAGTTCAGGGCAGCCCTCAGCAGCACGGGCTGCATTGAATTTGTACTTTCCCACGGCTGCAATGCAACTGGGGCTCTGGATGGTGCATCTGTGTGTTCCCAGGACAGTAACACCTGTTATTTGTCACCTCATCTCAGAGCAGCTCATAGCCCTGCCTAGAAACGCGCCAGTGTCATGACTGCTGTGCTGCTGATATGTGAACATCTCCCATGTGCTGTCACAGAGCACAGCTTGGAAGGAGAGATCCGACTACAAGAAACAGACTGGGACAAATCTGTAACACCAGCACATCCCAAATGCTGAGGGCTCTTCACAGTTTTAGGTAAGGTAAGACCTTCACTAGAAAGTGAGAGCCTGCTATCTTAACACAGCCTGAAGATTTCACTCAGCTGTACCACAGCAGCAGCCATTGCCGCAGATAAATTTATGTCAGTAAGAAGTCATATAGAGACTTTGCCCGTCCCCTGCTTTCTGCCTCCCCTTCTACTCAAGTAGTCACCACCAAATCAGATGGCAGAAATGTGTTTCCCTCCTGTGTTCCTGGAGCCCTTCCAAACACTCCTCTGTTGGTCAGATCTGCAGAAGCATTGCAGCCAGTGAGCGGCTGTGGGGACATGCGTGTGCTTTGCTAGGAGCACGATTCCACACTGAGCCCTGGAGGATCCAGGTTGTCCAATTTCTAACCTTGCATGGCAGACGCTGAGTTTGCGTCCATGTCACCGCTTCCCTGAGGGCCGCCTTCCTGAGATGCTCCTTGTGTCACCAGCTGAGGCTGTGAGGAGATACACCAGAACGAAAACAGCCATGTGGCATCAGTACAGGGAGACAAAATTGCAAATGTGCAAAGTAGATGCAGAGGATGATGCTTTCAATCAGTGCTATTTACACCAGGCTGTGCAGGGCTGGAGGCATGCCCACTTGACGTCCCTTCCTGTAGCCTAATGGTTAGCAACCCTGCATGTAGCGGGGGGTTGGAACTAGATGATCATTGTGGTCCTTTTCAACCCAGGCCATTCTATGTCTCTATGATTCTAACGCACATGAGAGCAGGCAGCAGCATCTGGTGTCCTCATACAATCACAGCAGGCTCTGAATGGTGCCTGAGTCTGTCCTGAGCCACTGCATGTCTGATGTGAGACTTTGAAAAGCCTCCCCAGTGTGGAGAACTGGTTTTTCAGCCTGGAAAACCCCTCTTATATTTCAGGACAGTTTCCTGTCCTGAAATGCAAAGTGTTTTGTCCTCTGAAAATTCAAAACCAAAGGTCTGCTCCGCTTCTTCTGTATTGGTTCCCCTTACCCTGAAAAAAAAACCTCTTCAGGTATTAAATGAATTTTAAACTGAGGCATCACAATGCTTCATTAAACAAAGTGAGAGCAAAACATTCTGAAGCATTACAACAAAAGAGTTGGTGTGGAAAAAGTTTCATCTTCTGCAAATTGGCATGCATTAAAGGACAAAAGTTTTTGACAGACTGCTCTGCATGTCTTTGTGTGCAGCAATGCCTTACATTACAGCTCTGGCACACAGCTCCATGAATTCAGCCCCTCCTAAGCCCAGAATGGCAGCTACTGCTGTCTGTAACAGCAGGGAATGGTGCTGCCTGTCCCACTGGTACCCTTAAGAGATGTCAGGTGCTGGGAAGGACTTCAGCACACCCTGGGTGCTTGCAGGCTGGGCACCCCAAGCACTGCTCTTCAAAACCCACTCTGAGCAGGGGTTGGCACAAGTGGACCTCTGGTGGTCCCTTCCAACCCTAAGTACCCTATGGTTCTGAAAAGGAGCACAGGAACACACACAGTCCCTCACTGCCACCACCAGGCAGCTCTACCAGCAGGTGTTTTACAAACAGGCTCTGAAACCCCTCCCCAGACTTATGGAGCATTTACTTCACTTCTTTGCTTACCAGAACTCTACAGTAACAGAGCTCCGAGGCTGCAGCCTCCCTGCCACAGTTCAGCCTGCATCACAGTGACAGCTGAAGTGAGGACTGAATTTATCCCTCCCACAGAGCTCTGTTGCTTGCTCTGTTCCCTACCAGGCTGAGAACAGAACTGCACTGCTTCAATTGTGAAGGTTAAACCTTCAGGCTTTGGGCTGCTCCCAAACAACCTGTAAAGCCCTGACTTTCCCTGGTCCCTGGGAAGGACCAAAACCAGCCCCAGACTGCTGGTCTGCATGCAACCACCCAAATACCAGCCTCTACCCTGGCTTTTAAACAGTGAATGCATACTGCGTGGTGTTGCTCTGCTCTCATCAGTGCTCCTTTTCAGCACTAACACTCCTCTCCTGATATTTCCTCCCACATGAGCTGTAAGTTAAAATAGCTTCTAATGGTCAGCTTTTGTGCTTCCTGAAATTCCCGTTTGCCTCAGGAATCTGAAATTCTGCTGTAAAGCAATTTATAACTTCTGGTGTGTTGGAGACTGCTTGGACTCCAGTGAGTGGACTCCACAAGCACTGACAAACCTCTCATTCATGAGAAGGTTTCAGACCACAAGGCCTTCAGGGAACACCTCTCTGTTTATTTTTAAAGTGATACCTTCAATCCACGTAACCTGGGGAACAAGAGGCATGGCTCCCAGCTGCACACCTCTGGATTGCTGCAGTGAGTGCACAGTGTGGCTTTGGCCTGCAATTCTCTGTGGTAACAACTGTGCAATAAATAAAGTTTGTGAGATTTGTGTGGCTTTGTCTGCGTTTTGTTTTGGTTTATAAATCACCTGCAAAGAGAGATCCCAGGCCATTACTTGTTTGCAGGACTGAATATCCCTATTGATTATAAGCGTAGGTTTTTTTTCAAGCCTTTATCTTCCAGCTACCGATTCTCACTAATCTTTTGCTGGCTGCAGAGAAGAGCCTCCTGCTGGCCCCACTCACCGTTTTGTCACTACATTTCCGTTTTTAATTCTTTTTTTTCCACTTTTTTTTTTTAAAATTTTTTTTTAATTCTAAGTTTCTTGTTTAGAAACAAACAGACATGCTGAGCAATCACTGCAGTGTTTCAGGACTCCTGAGATGACAGCCCCTGTGCCTCAGAATGGAATCTGTGCCCTGGGAAACTGCTGTGATGGACTGACACGTCCTGAGCACAGCAGCTCTCCCAGCCTGCTATGGGAGCTGAGCCATGGACTGGGGCACTGCAAGGGCACTCAGAGCTTCCCACATGTGTGAGGCCACCCAGGCCAGCTCAGCTCTGTGTCACTGCAGAGAGACTGAGAAGAACAAACACAGCAGAACCTCCCACTACCACCCAAAGCTCTGTACCTGGAAGAGAGGAGAAGGACTGAGAACTGCACTCACCCACTTGCGGGGCCTTCCTCGGGGCCTCTTCCCAGCAGGAGGTTCTACCTACATTGAAAACAACAGATATATTTTCATCTCTTGCATCTGCTGGGCACCACCATTAATACACTTCACTCGGACGAAGTGAACTCTGCACAATGATCTTGCAGGACAAGCAGCAGAAGCAGCCAAGGCTGGAGGAGGACAGCTGTGGAGGAAGCGCCTACCAAATCGCGCTGATTGTACATGGAAACCATGCAGCACAAAAGCAGTGAAGTGCTGAGCAGGCAGCAGCAGCACGGGAGGGCTGGGGCAGCTTGGACAAAGGTCGCAGAACTGGTAGGTCTAACAGCAGCAGCTGACAGTAAACCAAAATAGGGGCAACCTTTCCCTGGCCGTCAAGAGAAACCTCCCCACTTGTCCCTCTCATACAGCCAGCATCTCTCCTCCCCTTGCTAAAGCACACAAGCCACTTGCTGTTACCATTTGTCCAGTTACAGTGCTCATTTTCTTGCTTCCTTTTGGCCTTCCTCGTGGCTTTTTCTCTGGCAGTGAGCCCACAGCATCATCCTGCAACAAAGAGAAAATTCAGCAGGGTCACACCTGATAAACCTATCTGGTTGTCTCTGCTTTTCCTGATGCTGAAACACATTTACCACTAATTTCATGTACATTTTGTCTTGGTGAAATGGATGAGTTGCTAGGATCCCGACCACAGCATCTGGAACAGGGCCAGAGCAGCCTGTGCACCAACTACCGGTGCAGAAACAGAGGGCTGTGACACCTGAAAGTCTCCAGACTGCAGCAGAGACCTGAGCAGCTCCTCCCATTCCACTCCCTGGTCTGAGCAGCTTTCCATGTGGACACCAGAACACCTCTGACACCCCAGGGCACACACACTGCTGCTTTCCTGAATAGCCTTAATATTTACTACAGAAAACCTTGGCTTTCCTTGCTCTTGGCCGCCTACAGATCCTACCAGGTTAACGCTGGGCACCTCAGGTAGACTCTATAGATGACATGCACTCACCTGTGGCTGTTTCTTTGGTCTTCCCCTCTTTCTCTTCAGGCCTTCAGTCAATGGGGAGGGACCAGGGTTCTCCAGGCTCTCACTGCTCATCTTGGCACTTTGCACAGTTTCCAGACAATAATCCAACAGCTTGTTTTCCCATAGAATAGTAAAGAGAAATTGTCTCCTCTTTTCTTCCCAATCTTGTTAAAGATTTTCCTCTACCTGCAGGGCTGGAGAGAGAGAATCAGGTGTGACAGCTTGCAATAGTTTTTATCAGCTGGGAGAGCCTGGGACTCAGCAGACATTTGGAAGCACAAGTGTGCTGTATAAATGTTAATGAACTGTTCTCTTACACAGCCCATTTCTTGGCTTTCTGGGATTTTTAGCTAAAGGAGGTGATTGCTACAGGTGAGTGAATGTGTTGGTGTCTGCATCTACTCTTCTCCTTTGCTAGCCAGATTTACCCAGGCTGGCAAAGATGTCTTCAGCTCTCTGAAATTTCCTCTTTGTAGGCTTCCTTGGTCTGGGGAGGAAGCAGGTGGGGGGCAGAGTGGCAGCAGGGAAGTCATAACCACCGCAGTCAAGAGTAAAGCTTCAGTTAGAGCTCCTGCATTATCAGATACCACAGCAGAGCACCTTACACCAGAATGTATTGGGGTACGAACAGTCCAAGAAGCGAATTTGGCTCTGGAGCTGCCTCCCCAGTTTGTTCCCTGTCTCTGGTTCAATAGGCACCATTTGGGCCACAGGAGTGACGAGGTGACACAGCACAGAGAACTGAGCCTCTGTGCTCACTACCTGCTTGTCACCCAAGCCTGGATTTTGCTTCAATCCTGAGTGCTAATTGGTCTTACACAAGTTCTGTATTAGCAGGATCATCAGTTCCCATTCTCCCTTTAGTGCCTGCTTTGGTTGGAATGAGCCTTGAACTGACTTCTTTGTTCTCAGAAATAACCAAGATCATAAGCTGTTGAGAGAACATAGGAAACCACTGACTTTCCTTGCTTCTTGAGTTTTCTCCTCTGGCATTACTGCTGGGAAGACAGCAAGCTGACTGCAGGCCTCCATGGCCTCACACCCAGAGCAGGTGTCAGATGGAAGGAAACATGAGCAAAAGCTCAGCTGGGACAGCATGGGATGTGGGGTCATTTCTCTTCCTTGCACATGAGGCAAACCCCAGCCAAGAAGATGAATACAGCTGCCAGCTTGCTGATGGGCTTGGACAAGGCACATGACCTCCCCTGGGACTTTGCTCTCCTTGCACGAGAGGAGGAAGGAGCTGGTAATGCTGGATGAATCCTCTCTGCTCTGTGACCCTCACTGCAAAATAAATAGCTGGTAACTGTGCATCCCTAAGCAGCTTTGTCAGGTTTTTGCCTTGAGTGTTGCTGAGTGCTCTGTCTCCCCAGCAGGCTGCATCTGAGGTGATAATGGCAGCGTGGCCGTAAGGGCACAGCAGCCCCTTGTAGAACAGTGTGGGCGTTTTCAAAGTGATGCTGTGAGCAGGAGCTAGTTCCAGTTCCCAGCTACCTACTGAACGCCCTGGCAGTCCTCTGCACGCACTGCTGTGGCCCAGCTTGCACGTGCTGCTGCACACTGAGTGCTTCTATCAGAACTCTGATCAGAGGCTGATGGAAAGACAGAGCTCAGCTCAGGGCTCAGGCTGCATCTGGAGGGCAGGCGGTTAGGAAAAAAACATGTCTTTGTACTTGCAAGCCACATACGGTTGCTACCAAGTCCCTGAGAGATAAACATGAAACGCATTGGCAGTCTCTTTCAGAGAGAAGCTGTGCTTTAACAAACTGTTACTAGAGCTTTGTAGATTGATCAGATGTTCATGTTACAATGACAAGAGAGCCTTAATTGAGATGATAACAAATATTCTGCCCTCCGGTCCAGCTTTTTTACTCTTCCCTTTCCAGGCATTTTCTGCCCAGAACTGTGCCTCCGCTGGCCCTGCGGGGTGTCTGATGCCTGGTGAGCCCCAGCCTGCCCCTGTGCCCGCAGGAAGGCAGTGGGTGTTGCCAGAGCAGGTAAGCATGGGCCAGATACCTGCCAGGAGGTGAGCTGCTCTGGCAGCATGGCTTCTGCCTCACAACACGGTCTCTGGAAAGCAAGTTGGTGCCTCTTTGGATTCAGGTCATAATGTTAGCATGGAAAAGTAATGCTGGAAACATGAACACGTCCTTGAGAAATATATGTGCCTTTTTCCCCCCATTTATCCAGGTATCACCAAAGCATAAAGGATGGGATGAATGATGGGGTATGCGGGCACTGTCAAAGATAACGCATGTACCTATGCCTGGGTGATAAAAGTCTGCCCTCCTATCAGCACAGCACAGTTAAGCATTTTTGTTATTTATTCTTCTGCGCTGTCTGCTTGGTCACATCACAGGGGACGTGCAGAACCCTGACACCACCTCTGGCAGAGGCAGCAGGAGAGCTTCCAGCCTTAATTCTCTATTCCTGAGAAACGCGTGCGGTCGGGACAGGCACTACAGCCATTGCTCTTACTGACACAGCCTCTCTCGTGAGCTTCCTGTAGCTGAAACCTGCATTAAATCAAGGTCTTACGTGACAATAATCAAGTGGGAGCAAGCACTGCTTACAGAAGTCATTTTTCCCCAGATGCAAAGAAAGCCGCTTCTTGCAAGATGATCATTTTCTACATCTTGCCGGACTGACATGCTCTGCAATGCCTCTCACATAGCTGGCAGGCTCTCCGCAGCCAGGAGGGCATGCAAGCACACAGACTGCTGGGAGACAGCTGAGTCTTTGTGCATCCTTCCCATCACCCACCTAAGGCACACGCTTCTCGAAGCCTGGTCTGAAAGGAAAGCGCTGGCAGAACTATACAAGCATCACTCCTTTGAGCTTTTGTAGGGCTTACAAGACTCAACAGAGAGGAGGGTACAAAGCAAAAGCAGGCATGGCAGTTCTACTTCAGGCTTTGTAACAAAGCTTCCCAGAGAGAAAAACAAATCAATACCATCTCTCACTGCACACCAAAAGCCAAGGATGCTTTCTAGGGTCGCTGCGCTCACTGCTGGGAGCATCCAGTGGTGCTGACTTCCTTCCTGCACATCCAGGAGGGCCGCAAAACCCACCCACAGGACTGTGAGCCCAGGTGACCTTTATCTCAGCTGTGCTTGCATTCTGAAAATGACACCAATGGGTGACTGTGTTTTTGGCAGTAGTCAGGCCTTTGCTGTGGAGCCCTCACCTGAAGCAAAGCATCTTGTGTCCCTGATGCAGTCCCAGCAGAGCTGCCTAGCTGCCTAGCGCTTCCCATCCGCCTTACAGCTGAGCTGTAGAAGGGCACACCACAAAACTCTCCCACACCAGAGTTCTCAGGGCAGAAAAGCTCCACCTGACGGCGATGCAGCTGGAGACCAATACGTGGCACTGAGTACTGTTCCCAAGGGGCTTTTCCTTTTCCATAGACTTCAGAGTGAGCCTTGGGAACTGGGTGCTGACTTGGAGAGGCAAATCACACAGCAGAATCCATCCCTGTTGCTTCCCCGGGGAGGCTAAATGTTGTGTTACGTCTCTGGGAGAAGTACAGCAGGACACAGGGTGCTGGGGGTTTAGCACTATGCCTCAACCTGCGATACGCAGCAAGCACTGCCAGCAGACCTAGGGCAGTGCCCACGTACAAAATGCAGCGTTTTTCTCCGAGAGGAATGGGAGTTATGCTTATGATCATGGGAGAGCCCTCATTATAGCCTTAGCACTGCTGCTGTCTCTGAAATAACAGGAAAAAATGCCTGCGAAGCACAACTTCCACTGCTGTCATGCGTGACAAAACAAAGCCAGAGGGCTTCACAGTTGCAAACGTTGTCCCTCTCAGTCCCCCCTGCAAGAGGTGGGAAGATGTGGTCCACACCCTGCATCAGACAGAGGAGAAAAGGCATCTACAGAAGGGAATTAAGAAATCAGGGCAGAAAGAAACCTTCATCTCAGAGATTGCAGGAATGATCTGCACACGTGTTATAAGAAATCACTTTCAGCTTTCGAGAAATCAAATGCTCACATCTTTTCAGAGCTCACCCGGGGCAAGAAGTCCTGCAGCTTGTCACGGTGCCCCATGGAGTTCTCTATCCGAGAAGCAGGGCAGCACACTGCAGCACCTCCCTGGGGAGGAGCAGTGGCAGTGGCCTTCTGGCAGGCACCCCTTCCTTATCTGGCAGACTCTTCTGTGGAAATGAGGAAGTTCTGGCCACTAAATCAAGCTTGTGTCAAAAGCAGGTTAACTGTCACAGCCTTATAAATCACACTGCAGGCATAAATAACATCTCTAGATGCTTTCCCTCACAGCTTTGGGTGGCTGGTCTACATCTTCTTTGGTCTTATGCTCTCAAGGCCAATTTAGCATCATTCATTTTTGCACCACAGCCCTTCAGCAGCAGTATTTCTCTCCTCCATTTGGAGCCCACTCTACCAGATATATTTAAACACGTGGGTCAGATCTCCTCCATCTTGTGAGGCTGGTTCTGTGCAGGTGATCATTTCTCCTGAGCATGTTGGTTGTCATTTATGGCTTTTCCAACCTGAGCTCAACACTTGTGAATATGATAAGATTCTTACAGGTCTATAAGAACAGCCTGACTCAACTATCTGAAAAGCATAGGCTGAAGAACATTTAGCAAGGGAAAAAAAATTAAACAATTTGGTGCCTGTGTATGTTAATAGGAAGAACTTTCAACGCAGTTCAGTTAGCAAGCCAACCTCCAGCAGATCCCTGCTGGTAGAACAGCCAGCTCAGAAAACAAAGCATGTAAGCTTACAGAGGACTACAGATAGAGGATCTGTACAGATTTCCATGCTTCACATCACTGCTAGAGACCAGCTCAAGGCATGAACAGGAACTTGTGCATTTCTGCCTGCAGTCACATTTCCGACTTCATTTCGGAACTCTGCATAACCCAAATGAAAGTGCCTGCATGCGTTTCAGTTCCCCATCCACAAAATGGTGCGTAGCTCCCAAGTGCTCAGTGTGCTGAGGCCGAGGGGAAGAACCTGAGTGGGGCAGGAGAGAGCATGTTCAGCCAGCTGGGCCAGGTCCTCATCCTGTGAGTTCCTGTCCACTACAAGACAGAGCCGGACGCGTGCACAGCTACTGAGGAGAAGAGCCGCTGGTGACAGTTTCAGGCAATGATGTGGACCATGATGCTGCACCATGGTCCCATTCACACTGGCCAACACTGGACACTCCTGGTGGGCTGCCAGGCAGCCCCATGCTGCTGAGCACCAGGACATGCCCCACTGGGGCCAAGCTGGAGCTCCTGCCCCAGGCACAGGGCACCGCTGAGTGCAGGGCAGGGCTGCCCACCACTCTGCTCTGAGCCCCACAGCACCTCTCCCCAACGCAGGGCTCAGCTCACATCTCCATCCAAGGAATGTGCACCAACATCAGGACCTCAAGTGTTGAGGCCAAGCCCAAGGTCTCAGATCCTCCTTCAAAAATCAAGCCACACGGTAGCATTTAATGCCTCTGCTACAGTTCAACCTGTATACATCCCACCACTACACATTAGGAACACGAAAAGATTCTGCCCTAAACAATTTGTATGGAGCCCTGGATGTGCACTGAAGGGCTCTCCTGCCTCTTGGTGACCTTGTCCAGGCACCACTGCCAAAAAGAAATACAAACAGTGGAGAAAAAGACGGTATCTGAGGGGGGAATAAGAGAATAAAGAGAAATCTGTGCCTACTAAAACAAAATCAAGTCCTCTCTTATTTGAGAAGGCATCATGCCTCACTCGCCTGCAGTTACCATCGTGGTCAGTCCAGCCACGGGCACCCACAGAACACGACAGCATGCACAGCTCCAGGAAACGGCCCTGTGCCTCCCGCCTGGCACCGGGCAGCCCGAATCCTGGGCCGTACCCGCTCACAGACTCTGTTACCAAGAGGTGGATTCCGAACCCCAGCGCCTTGCGGACGAGCCCTGCAGAGCAGGCGGTAGGAAAGGGAGAGGTTACCTGGAGAAGAGTTGGCAGCACCAGAGCGCGGGCAGGGGCCAGAGCCCAAAGTCGGCACCCTGCGCGCAGGCAGGAGCAGCTACACGGATCCTCTGTGCGCGCTCATTCCTGGAGTCCCGCAGCGAGCCGAGCGCTCCGTGTGTGCTATGGAAAGCAGTGTGAGCACTGCCGGCACTGCCCTTCTGATGGCAGCCCTGAGCACTGGCAGAGGGCGAAACCGCGCTGGCCCGGCTGCCGGGAATCACAGCGCACTGGCAGCGACAGAGCAGAAACCCGCAGCCCGACCACCAACAGCCGTCCGCCCAGCGCTGCCCTCCCTGAAAGCAGGACCTGCTGCCAGCTGTGACAGGGGTGAAGGGGACACGTCGTTTCACAAGTTTCCCTCTTTACGGAGGCGTGCGGGAATCATGCTGACCCTGAAAAAGCAAAGAGAAAACCCAACCAGGTGGCGGCTCGGGAAGGCTTGTGACTACAAAGTCGTTAATGCAAGCGCCAAATGCGTTCGGAGCACTGCTGGTAAGTCACAGATGAAGACGGGAAGCTGACTTTTCAGCTGAGAAAGGAGATGTCGCATGGCTCTGATTTAGGCACTCTACATTCATGATGTGAACAACCCTCAGAGCTGAGAAAACTCCCTCAGGTACTGGTGACCACCTCGGTATCTGTCAGACACACATGGGGTCCTCAGCACATCACCATTAGCAAAAGCAGGCAGTTGAGAACTGCAGTCTCTGCAGTGTTCATGGGAGATAGGGGATCTGATGATGTCTGTAAATATCTGAAGGGAGCTGGGAGGCAAATGGATGAGGCCAGGCTCTTCTCAGTGGTGTGCAGTGATAGGACAAGGAGCAATAGCCTAAAACTTGAACATAGGAAGTTCTGTTCTAACGTGTAGAAGAGCTTCTTTACACTCAGAGTGGTGGAGCACTGGCACAGGCTACACAGAGGGGTGGTGGGTTCTCCTTCTGTGGCGGTATTCAAGACCCATCTGGACACCGAGCTGTGTGACCAATTGTAGGGGACTGCTTTAGCAGGGGTTGGACTCAGTGATCTCTTCAGGTCCCTTCCAACCCCTGCAATTCTGTGATTCTATGAGAGCCCAAGACTGTCCAGCAGTAAGTTGCTTATACAGACAGCACAACTAAATAACCCAAACAGTAATGTTTCTTAGAGCCACCCACAGAAAAAATCGAGTTGAGTTCCTGAGCAACTTCCAACAGCATCACCAAAGGAACCTGAGCCACTGCAGAATATTACTCGTGACCTTATTAACACAGGAATGCTCGCCTGCATGGCTAAGGATGCACAGGGCTCAGGCAGCATGCAGGATCCCAAGCTGCCACACACATCCGATGTGGCAGCAGGGAAGTCCCTCACCTCAGGGGGATGGCACACAGCAGGCAGTGCCTTGCTCATAGGTAGGCAGCGCTTGGTTTGGAAGAAGAGTTTCTCGCTGGGCATCTTAGGCAAAGCGGCTCTGTCAGAGCTCCTAATAAAGCAGCAGCAGCACTGATGTTGGGAAGAGCCACTGCAACATGTAATCCAAAAATTGCAATGGAGCGGATGGATTTGAGAACCTGGAAATGATTTTCTCTTAATCCAAAGCCTCACTTCTGTGCAGCTCATCTACCAAATACCACACTGCATATACCCTACCGTACTGTTACTGAGATATGCAGACTTTTCCCTTTTCTTACAAAACATTTAGTATTATTTTAGCATTATTTACTGCTATTTTAAAAACCTTCCCAAAGGCAGAGCTGCATGTGTGCTGTACGAGCAGGCATCGTGGCTGGGTCAGAACCCCAGCTGCTTGCCTTTGCATGAAATGGAGGAACCTGCACATGGCAAGCAGAAATCAAACTCTGTTCTGCAGCACCAACACAGAGCCTGCTGTCCTTTCAATTTTATCAGTGCTAAAGAACATTATTGGTGTTGTAGAGATTAAACTTCTAGTTAGGAAATGTCAGATAAACAAATTGGCACATGCAGCCCGGTCTAGTCCTTATTGGGCATCTAACAGATGATAACCACTGCCATCCCATCATTACCCTTGGCCAGAGCACAGATCTTTCATATTGGACTGAAGCATCTCTCCCAGAAAACGACATATCCTCGATCTAAGGACATCATAGGACGGGTAATGTGCCACCACCCCTGGACACGTGTTCCAGCATTAATCCCTTTAACAGGATGCTTAATTTACAGTTTGAATTCCCGTGCTTTCAGACTGCGGGCGCCAGCTCTTATCTTCCTTCCCTCAGATAAGCACCCAGCCTACCTGCTCCCCGCCTCCCCTGCTCGGCAATACTTCTACATTGTTATCAAGGCCACTCACACTATTCTTCAAATAAAAATAAAAATAATTAAATTAAGCCGATTGAGCTTCTTGAACCTCACACTGCAAAGCTTTTTTTTTTTTTTTTTTTTTTTTTTTTTTTTTTTAAGAATTTCTGTGTCTCTTTCCTCAGTTTTCAACATCAGTACCTTTTAAGAAGAGGGCCACCAAAACGGCTTGCCCTGCTTCAGAAGCTACTTTGACCCCCGTTAAACCACAGGTAAAATTAATTCCTCTGTGTCACTCCTGTGGTTTAACAGCTAAGGATCATACAGGCTCTTTAAGCAACAAGAGCATTTTTTTACAGCATTCCCATCCATTTCACAAGCTGTCCCTTCCATCGACTTAACACTTCTTTCCTCCCTTGCTGACCAGTTCCTTATTACACCACGCAATCCTTTTACAGAAGGTAGAACTGCCTGTTTCAGCCTGGATTTCATACTAGCAATCCTTATCCTGCCATTTAACTGCTCTATAAATGCAATTAAGTGGTGAGTCCATTGCTGCCACGTGATATGGGGTAGTTGCATCCCCCAGTCCAACCCACCACCAGGGCAGGTTCTTTCAGTAGGTTGCACAGGAAAGCATGCAGGTGGGTTTTGAATATCTCCAAAGGAGACTCTACCACCTCCCTGGGGCAGCTTCTTCAAGTGCTCTGTCACCATCTCAGTAAAGGCTTCTTCATCACGAGGCAGCACTGAAAAGAGCCTGACCCATCCACTTGATTCCTGCCCTTTTGATATTCATAAGACCCCCTCTCAGCCTCCTCTTCTCCAGGCTGACCCCAGGTCACCCAGCCTTTCTTTGTAAGAGAGTTGCTCCAGGCCCTTAACCATCACTGTCACTCTGCTGGACTCTCCAGCAGTTCCCTGTCTTTTGTGCACTGAGGAGCCCAGAACTGGATGCAGCACTCCAGCTGTGGCTTCACCAGGGCACAGCAGAGAGGAGGATCAGCTTCCTCGCCCTGCTGGCCACCCTCTTTGCAGTGCACCCCAGGATACCACTGCCCTTCCTGGCCACCTGGGTGCACTGCTGGCTCAAGGCCAACCTGCAGCCCACCAGGACCCCCAGGTCCTTCTCTGTGCACAGCTCCCCTGCAGCAGCTCAGCCCCTGACTGCACTGATGCATGCAGTTATTTCTCCCCAGTTGTAGGACTCCATGTTGCCCTTGTTGAAGCTCATAAGGCTCCTTCCCACTCAACTCTCCATCCTTCCCAATATGCTCATTTGAGCTCTCTTTGCAGCATACAAAAGAGCTGTGCTAAAACTGACACCTGCATCCTGGTCATCCAGCTGGAATATTGTCCTCACTGCTTCTGCTCTCAGAGCCCCATGGAGGAGCTGCTACAGAGAAGGGCAGGATCTGGCCAGGGCTAAGGCTGCTCATGACTGCATCTCCTGAGGAAATTCCTCTTGACACAATCTCACGAAGGAGGAACAAGTGTGAGCTGAGCCAATCAGCAGAAGAATAGTAGCAGCCTCATGTACAGGAATCTCCAAATTCCTTCTCCTTAGAGGTGAAAGAAAGCCAAATTAGCAACGATTCTATTCGAGTCCCATTTCTGTCCCAAAACAGATTTGTGTGTTTGCACTGACACTTGCCCTAGAGCAGGGCTGCCGTGTGTCTGCGAGATAGATACCAGCTTCCTCTAGGAGACATTCTGATTTTGCCATAGTGCAGTGCAAGCCTCTGCCTGCCTTCCTATCGCTTATCTTCTCTCTTCCAGAAACCAGGCGGTCACTACGGTATAGCACGATACATGCAGGCTAATACCAATAGATTCATTTGTGTATAATCCCTTTCTGTTAGACAGGTGTAAATAAAGGACCCTATTTGCCACTATCCTGATCTTGTCAGAACCTCTCATGTGCACAAGCCTGCTTCTCATAATTGTAATGAAAACTAGTGCCACAGTAATTACATATATTTATCATTCAGGCTGTATTAATGAATATTTTAACTGGAGTTTAGGCTGAGGTGTGATTTCCACACGATAAGGAATAAACTTACTATGCTCTATTTTATCACTGTAATAGAGGGCTCCATAATACTACATTTCTTAATTCTTTTACATTATGCTCAACAGCATTTCCAACTCTCCTGATGACACAGGGTTGCAAAATCTCACTTTGAGAAAGTTGTGGACTTGCTGGAAAGTCTCCAAAAACCAGAGGCCTGGAAATGTGAAGTGAGAATGAGAAGTGGAGTGGGAGCAGCTCTGCTGCAGACAGGTGAGGCGCTGCTGGAAATAGAATTGTGCCCACCTTGCTCAAGGCCCTCTGGAGACCTTGTGATAGGCAGCCTACAGATGACCCCGACAGAGCTCTGAAAGACAAAATCAGCCTTCCAGCAGCTGATAGCAGAACACAGACAGCTGAGTGTGAAGGAGGACTAGATCTCAGGGAGAAAGGCTGGACTGCGCTCACTTGTGCCCAGATGCAGCTAAAGGAGCAATAGAGGCAATAAGCACTGTGCTCCCTTCTTCGACTCTGCAGCACGGAACCTGCGTGAAGCTTCAAGACGTTTACTGGAACCCTTCTAGGTCTTAAAAGAGTGGGGGAAAAAAAGTTGCAGGGGGAAACTCACATATCCTTCTGAAGGCCACCAATGCTCTTATGATCAGGCTGAAGAACTCATGAAATTGAGCAGTTTTGGAAAGATGTCCGTGAAGAATCAGGCAGCATACTGATGGATTAGCTGCAGGGCTGCACTGCAAGGGTACAGCCCACAGGCTATGCTCCCAGGCTATGCTCCCAGCAAGGTGCTTTCTGTCGTGTTTTGCCCATTTAACCTTATAACAAACAACTGAGCATCAGAAGGAAGTGTTCCCTTCTCCAGAGTAGAACCAAAGGAAATTTGCGAGCCACAGGTGTAACATGTAAGGACCTAGAGCTAAAAGGCACTGAAAAGCAATCATAGAAGTGAGAGCTACCAACTAACACCAATGACCAAGTGATGAAGGATGCCAGGGCCGGGGAGTAAGAAGGCTTTACTCTCAGTACAAGGACTGTTGGGTGCAGAATGTATTCTGTATTTGGGGGGTGATGACAGTGGAGCCCCATCACTGTCAGAAAAGCTGCAGAACAGCACAGCTCTAAGTCCCTGAGCAGGAGAAACTTGTGTTGTCCATGGCTGAGACAGTGTGCAGCAGACTGTTGAGAGAGAACTGCAGGACACAGCATATTTTTTGTGTTCTGTTCTTGTCCTTTGTTTCACCCTCCCTTGAGGAAAGGCAGGACATTAACACACATCACAGATGAACACATTTTGTTTTGCCTTTTTCAAAAGATCAGGAGAGAGAGAGAAAGGCAAAAGACAGCAAAATGGGGGTGTGTGACGTGATGCTGCTGTTCCTCTACAAGGAACAACCCAAATCCTGGGGAGAAATCAGGAATACTCCCATTAACTTCAAAGAGATGCTGCAATACGTGGATGTCCAACCTTTTGCTTTTCTTGGGCTGCAATCAGTGAAGTGGAACTGTCTTGGACCATAAGTAATTCTGAAAGTAATGCCTACTATTTATTTCCATGAAAAGTACAATAAATACAGGGAGCACAATAACACTATTTGAAAGAGCAAATTCTCAGCTACAAAACGCTGTCATCACATTAGCAATGCTTTTTTTGCCAGCGATGAACAAAAGCCTGCATGCTGCACTGAGAAATAGAGGTGACCCACTGTTGCTTTTGCCACTAAAACACAGCATGCACCCCACACTGCTCACATCCACTGTTTGATCTCCATCTGTGCTCAGAAAGTGTCAATGACTGTCAATGGGTGCTGGTTTTTTTTTTCTGCATGGAGGAATCCAACGATCCACCTTTGTGTCGTCTGTACTTCCATGTCAGATGCCGAACTGCCCACACGGCAATGACACGTCACAGGATGCAGGAGAGAAGGTTCAGTCTCTACTGCCATCCCACCACCATCCACCTCTGACATCACGGACCAGCAAAATAATACAGGATGCATTACCTTTGGAGCAGCTCCTGTAAAATATACAATACAAAAAAGAAAAGAGAGAAACCAGTGGGCTGTTTGATGTTTTGTTTGATGTTTGTTAAATTGCTACTTTTTTGGCAATCTGGAATCCCATCCTCAAATTCCTTGGTCATAACGGGAAGCAGGGCTGTGCATCCTTCTGCTGGGAGCCCCGTGCCCACCAGCCCGAGCCCCGGGACGCACCCAGCGCTTTGCCATCTATCAGAGCCCTCCGAGAGAAGGGTGAGCGGAATTCCCCGTGCCACCACGCAGCGGCACTCTCCCCATGCATTTCCCAGAGGCACAGCCGCATTTCTTCCCCATTAGGAGCGTATCCGTGCAGACAGGGATTTCGGAAACCAATGGTAGCAAACACACGCAACGTGGAGCCAGCAGAGATGGTCAAACGCCTGCACAAACAGCACAAGCATTTAGCTGCTTGCAAGCTGTTAGAAATCATATGCTAGGAAAATCGGATTTAAAAATTGCTGCTAAATCTGTTCTTAGAATTTTATTTTATTGTCTCTCCTCCCACCTTCTTTACATGCTGCTCTCTTGCTTTTCAGTTGTCTGGCTTCACCTTTTTGAGGTGCTTCGTGCCACTGCTGTCTTCTGCAACTCTGGAAGCTGAACTCTGATATCCAGCAAATCCTTTCTCCTCCCTGTCCCCCCCCCTAAGGAAATGTGCACCCACCAGACCACCTCAGCGCCAGGCACTTCCCATGGGTTTATTCAAGGTGGGAACGGTGTGCAGATAGGACTGCTGCAGAAAACAGCACTGGGCAACAGAGAGTGATGGAAAGGCAAGGATCACTGCAAAAGCATCCTTCGCACAAGCTTTCCTGATAAGCACTGTTTTTTCTTCTTAATTGGTGAAAGTCCAGGGACAAACACAGGCTTTGATCTTGATGACTTAAGCGCTGCACACTCATGGCACAGAGAGCAGCTGTCAGAGCTGATATTTGTGATGATGCATGTGAATGAGAGATGAACCCGACGTGGTGCAAAAAATCTTGCTCTGCCTGCCTGCTTGACCTCTGGCTGGGGCTGTGCGCTTCCAGCAGGTGGGAGCCTGCCTGCTCATGATGAAAACTGCCCACTCCAATCCTTTCCCCTGCTCCTTAAGCCATAGTTTCCTTCCAGGGGGGTTGCAGATAGCAACTCAGTTGTATTTATCCTCCGGTAAGACAGACAACAGCTGAATACCTGCAGCCAGTGCTCTGAGCCCCGGGCCCTGGCACTTCCTTATTCCACTTTTTCACTCTCCCATTTACCCATCTCTGATGAAGGGCCTCGTGCTGTGATGATGGATAGAAAGGTGAGTCTATAGGTGATGGTGAGATGCGGCAGCAAAGTACGCAGTACCTGTAAGGGCAGAGAGGCCTTCAGAAAGGGTCCTATCAGTTTCCAACCATTTCGGATCAGTCTCCACCTCTGCAGCTGCCAGTTCAGATGAGCTAGGCTATCTGCCAGCCACCCAAGCAGAAGAACCCCAGATGCCTACAGAGATAAAAAAGATGATCATGCACGTACAGTACAAATACCAGTGACAGCGATTCATCTGGGTGAAGAAGCTCTCTCCTCAGCCAAACCTCTGTTTGGAGGCTGAGCCAGAACAGTGACTCCAACGATTACCACAGAGGATTTTACCTAGAGAGATTTGCCTACTGTTTTCTGGTAAGAAACTTGGGTAGGAGAGCAAGATTCCTTAGGGGGGACAATTCTGTCACATCTGAGAAGAGCCACTCTAGAACACAAGAGAAGCACGTTCAGGTTAGTTCAGGCTGAGGTTTTCTTGGGAAAAGGCTTGGTTTTGCATTGGGAGAAACAGTGGACAGACAGCCCCTAATCCTGCTCCTCCATCCTTACTATAGTCCTTCTCATGCCTATCTGTTCCAAGCTGAAGGTGACTTCTTGTTTAATTCTGCACAGAAACCACTCTAGGAACTCAAAGCCCTTTATGTGCACAGCAAGGACGTCTTCTCTGCATGCCTCACTTTGGTTATTTACATGAAATTCCATCTGCCCATTCATTCCATCTCAAAGCTTTCCAACAGCAGTTCACTGCTGACCATTGTCTTTGCAGTCCTGAATAGCTTAAGTTTATCAGCAAAGTTTGAAGCTCGCTGCTCACTTCTGAATACGTTCTGCAGCACAGGCTCCAGCACAGTCCTGTGCACCTGCCCTAGCAACATCCTTCCGCTCACAGAACATTTCTCCCATTTTCTCCTACTCTCTGCTTCCAATCTCTTTGCCAGTCATTTACATGGCTTAGAATCTTCTCTCCTAGACAGTGCCTGCTCAGCTTCCCAATTTTGTTTGCCAGAAGTCTTATAGAAATCCAGTATCACTCATACCTACATATTCAGAAATGAGAGGCTTGCAAGCCAAACCTCTAGTATCTGCAGAAATCATGCTGATTATTCCCAGACTGTATTTATCCCTTTGTTTATTGTTTTCCCTATTATGTCTTTCACTAGTTTATATACTATATGTGCCAAGCCTTCAGTTTCTGAGGTTCTCCCCAAACCATTTTTTAAAGATTGATGTTGTATTTACCCACCCTCCATGCTTCAGGTGCCAGAAAATTTTTAAGAGAAATGTTACACACTGCCTTTGGCAATTCAGCTATTTCATCCTTGAGTTCCTCAGACCTCAGGTGAAACCTTCCAGTCCTGGCAATTCATTAGCATTCAAGACTGCTCAAATGTTCAATTCCAGATCCAAATCACAATTCTGTTTTGCCAAGATTTTATGTTCTGTGACAGAGTAGGGGAGCAAGAAGAAGCTATCAACATGCTCACAAAGCAGCCAGGAGAAAGACATTGGAACAAAAGGAGAGCTGGTTATAGAACCACATGCACGTCTTCCTACACACATCTTCCCTCTCACACACCCTGTGTGCGGGAGTGGGCCTCCCCAAAACGTGCTGTACTGAAGAAGAAGAAGAAGCAGCGAAGCTGAATGACATTTCCCCACTTCTGATATATAACAAAGCCATCTTGCAGTAGTAGCTGCTACACATGGGCCATGAAAGGGCTGTTTTCAACTAGTTCTGTAGTGCACTGATTTGACCAAGCAAAGCATTCTGCCGCTTGGGTGGTTATCTTGGAACAGATGCACATCTTTCAGGTTAACCTGTCTGGCCTGGTCACATCAGCTGTCCCATTAGAGAGCAGAGCCCTCTGTGGTCTTTCTCACCACCAAACTGGGCTGCTAAGATGAATGGACAGATGATCGCACTCAAAGACAGGCAGAAAAGGAAGGTAACCGCAGTTGTGAAGGCTTTACACTACGAAGAGCTGAAAGAGGAGTTGTCATTTCCCTGCAGAAACATGTATCAAAGACCTTGTCCACCTACAGACCAGGAAGGCTGGGACAGGAGTTATGCTGACCAAGCTCTGCTGGCCTTCCTCATCCCTCTGTCACCCCCAGCCATTGCTCCTAGCAGCACAGCTTGCCCCACAGTCTGGAGGTGCAAGGTGGTCACCTTCGTGCAGGCATTTCACAAACAGGAAGCAAAAAGGTAAAACAGAAGTCTCCCCTGTGCTGCACTCCACTCCTGACAGCGGGCTCTCCTGCCAGTACATGAAAGGCAAAAAGCAAAGTGCAGCCCAGACCTTCTGGTCCCCGGGAGCACGATGCTGTCAGAGGTCCGAGTCCCTATTTCACAGCCCAAGGGCTCCAGGATGAGTCTCCTGGTTGCAGGGAAAGGCACACACTGCTGCTGAGCCCCTGCAGACAGAAGCACTGCATACAACCTCACACCTCAGAACCCAGGCTGTATTTCGCCTATACTTGGTGTCCCAGCCCTGTCCTCCTTCCTGGTATTTTAAGGATTCTCTGCAAACCTTCCTTTACCTTTTTCACACCAGAGGCTCTGGGAATTCTTCACACTCCTAAAGAAATGTCCCAGTTCAGCTCCCATCCTGACACACACACTTCACACATAGCCCCTTATTCCACCTAGTTCTGTTTTCCCACCTTTTAAGTTCCCCCTTTCCAAGGACTTCAGATGCCCCGGATTTTGCTTCTTTATCTCAGTGCCAGCTGCCCGCTATGCTGAGCAGGCTGGACCTCTTTTCCCTCTTCAACCAAATCAGTCATTTTCTGCCCAGAAATCAGCCCTGGACATCGCAGATAACCAGGCGCAGCATCCAGCAGTAGCTGGTCGCAGGCGGATAATGCAGAGGCAGGTATTTTTTACTCTTCCACCTTGGTACTTTAATAGCCAGATCGAATATGGTAACAGCATTACAAGATGGAAAAAGTATCAGCAACCTGATGCTGGGCTGGTGGGGGATTTCCATGGCTAGGGGTGAGACAGAGGCTTTGAATGTTGTTACCTGGATTCCATTTCAATCAAGGTAGAATTCAGAATTCATGTGTGCCAAAAGATGAAAAAGGAAGGGGACAAAAAGAATGATCCTGGGGAAAAAAAATAAATTAATTAAAAAAATATATATATATATCTTAAAACATCTATTTTTAAATATAACCTCATCCAAAGCAGAGAACGGAGTCTTTAGTCCGTCATCCAGGCCTGAAGCATGCTATCCCACAGAGAATGCAAAGGTCAAGGCATGAAGCACAAGGATACATGTAAGCTCTAAGTGCCCACAGACCAGTTGCCACACATTGTTGAAATTATGCCGTTCTGGTGTTGGGCAGTCCCCTGCTGGCACCAAGACAGTGAGAGAAACCTGCTGTGCTGCCTGCTTGAAAGTTAAGGAAAGGCAGTAAACATATCCCTCAAAGCAATCTGTTTTTCTGATAATTATCTCCTGTTCCCAGAGACCTCTGGGTTTATCAGACAGGTAGCAGCATCTGGCTCTTTGGAAAGGAGTTCATCCCTTTCTGCTGCAGCCTTCCCTTGGCTAAGCACTGCTGCTTGGAAGCCTGATGCCAGGTGTTCTGCAGGCTGCCAGGCTGGGAACGGCTCGCTTAACCCCGTAATCCAGCAAGGTGATCCAAGCAGGAAGGGGCAGAGCAGACCCAACAGGCAGCATGCATGCATGCCATGCGGGAGCTCCAAAATCTCCAACTCTTTTCTAAAGGAAATCACATGGAGATCCGGCCTGGGTTCATCTGCAGGGGAACGAGCGGCTTTCCTTCTCCAGCCCTTCCACTCCTACAGCACAACGGTGATGTGAATCCTCCCCAGCTTCACATCCCAGGCCCAGGACTGCTCCCTCTGGCACAACACGAGGCCATCCCTCCTGCACTCCTGCAGTGTCCATGGCAGAGCTGAGGCATGGCTCTTGCTGCGGCTCCTCGTCACTGCTCAGAATTTTCCATTGCCCTCTGCAGCCCTCATGGTTATTATGCTCTCATCGCCTGGGCAAGTGAACTCAATCTTCGCTTTTCTGATTTTCCATTGTCTGTTTATTAGATGGACCCTTTGTGAACTCAGCAGTTCACACTCTCCTGTGGTGCCAAGTGTAAAATTAATATTGACTAAAAAATCTGGGCACCTCTTTCTGGCCAGAAAGAAGACATTTCAAATTAATGGGAATGTTACAGTGTTTCACACCCACTGCCATCCTTCTGAAACCACAGGGCTCATTTCTAATCGCAGGCATTAACTCTTAATGGGCTTTGTTTGTTCCAGGCAGGCGGTGCTGCCCCACCAGCCCTGTGCCTGCATGTGGCCTTGGCCGGTGCAAGGGGTAACAGGCTGTTTGGGCAAGGGCTGAGGAAACAAACCTTTTTGCTAAATATCAACAAGTATCCCCAGAACGAGCTTCTGCCAGCTCAGAAATTAGAGAGAAATCATCTGTCTGTGAAGCATCCTCTTGGTGAAGACACCCGTGCCCTGAAGCCCATTCACTGGGTCTCTCTCCAAACACTGCCCCACTTCCCCAGAGAAGTGCCTGTATCTCCTACCTGGCATTGCTGCCCCAGCACCACATGGGGCTGGCCCAGAACACAGCACAGCTCCCTGCTGGGCCGTGGCCCTGCCAAGCCTGACTCCACAGTGTGGGCCACGTCCTTGTCTCACCATTCCCAGCATAACTAACCGCAGAGGCAGGAATGCCTCTCATTCAAGCTGTCCTCAGGTTTTAGAGGTGCTGGCAGTCAGGTTTGGGTTCCGTGAATTTCCACAGGCACTCATGGCTCAGTAATAGATTGGGGTTGTCAGTGATGGATCGAAATCCCCCCAAGGAGCTCTCAAGGAACACAGTCCAGGGAGGAAAAGAGGATTAGTGAGATGCTGAACATGCAGCTATGATCTTAGGCAAAACAAATCTTGCTCTTGCATTCATTGCACACCCTAACCCCTCTCAGGCAGCCTCTTAAAACACACAACGTAATGCAATTACACTGCTGCAAAATCGGTACCGCTGGTACCTTTATGCACTTGCACAGGAAGTGTACAATGGGAGTGCTCAGATTTGTTGTCTCTTCAGACAGCAATAGCAGCATGAAACATTTGAGGAACGCTGAGCTAATGTAACCATTTTTTTCCCGTTGTTTTTCCCACTTTCATACATGTGCCAGCTCAGACCAGCCTGCTACAGAAGTCTCTGGTATCACTCCTTTCACTTTCAAGAGGAAGATTACATTGGATAGACATCTGTTCTCCAACAAAACCAGACTGAGCAAGCGATGCAAGGCTCTCCTGCTCACACGAAGCACATGAAGAACTTCAAGCCACACTGTAACCAGAGGTGTGGTGTAGCATGAGTGCTCCTATGAGAGGGCTGAAGCTTGTCACATCACTTGCCAGTGGGCAACAAAGAACAGAGCTCCCGCCCCCAGCCACGACAGGGAAAACACAGCCCTTTCAGAGAAAATTAAGAGACACACGGTCTCTAATGCTTCACCTGTGGATACTTGAAATAATTGGATCTGGACAGATTAAAGGCAAACAGCAGTTGCTCGGATGAATGCGGTGTACTAGATGGATCTACAGAAGTACTTGATTTTCAGATTTTACCAGCCATAAAAAATATGGATCTCAGACTGCTGTTAGGAGAGGACTGCGAACACTTTCCAAATGCAGCATCAGACTATGGCAACTCAACACAGGCACCTGATAAGCAGGACAGTGTGCACTGATGCCCTGCCCAGCTGAGCTGCAGGTGTACAGCTCCATCCTGAGCACCGCCAGGAGGATCTGCAGCCATACGTACCCACATCCCATCCTGCCCACCCCTTCCTAGAAAAGTGGCAAATTTCAAAATGTGTGACTGGCTCAGCATTTCTCACATCACAGACAACAGTAAAGACAAAGTTATAGCTTTTGAAATCATCATCCTATGGCTCACAGGAGGATACATAATAGTGAAGACGCACAGACAGATAAAAGACTTCATGCAGTGTGAAGGACTTCACTTTGCTCAACCAAAAATTAAAAGTGTCCTTTGAGAAAAGCAGCAGATTTTTCATCTTGAAAGATCTTAGAAACGGAAAAACAAGCACTCCAAGCTCTCCCATCCCTTTATGATAAATCAGCCTGAGGGGCAGATTCCTTCTCCTGTGCAGTCCCTTGACAGCCCAGCAAATCATACGGGCAAGATGCTGGGAGAACAGGTGAGGACCAGCTGGCTGCAGGTACCCAGAGAGCAGCCCCTTCAGATCAGGGCAAGTCAGTCATGCTGCACACCTGATGAGGATCTTTTTCCAGCCCCTCATCTCTACGCCTCAAGAAGCAAGGAAACTGAAGCTTTGAGACAACAGAACCGGCTCTCCTGCTAGAAAAACAAATGTCAATCTTGGCACAAAATGCGAGAACAGTCCCCAGGAAGATGAAGCTAAGCACATGAGTGGGTGATGGCAGGACCAGACAAACGAGAAGTTTGCTGAAATACAGCTTATGATACACTGCTTTTCCTTCTTTGGATGAAGACAAAACAAGCAGGGAGGACCCTGTCTGTGCTTGGTATGACCACTATTCGACAGCTGTTTTGTTTGTTGATACGTGGCTCAGACTTCTATGCTATCATGCAAGATGTGAAAGGCACGTTTTATTCAGCAGTTGTTTATGACTGAAGAAGGCAAACTTCTTCAATAACCATTCAGTAATGATTAAGACGTTAGATTTTAAAGCTCTAGATTGCAATAATCTTTAAAAATAAATTGTTTTCCTCTGCATTGCTGCAGGGAAGAGAAAGGGTGGTTAAAGGCACCTTAACTGCACTTCCACTCCTGGCATGTTTTTTTCACACTCTCACTACAGTTCTGAAGTTTCCAATGCTCCACTTGCAGGGATGTACTCTGAACTGTAAATCAAACAAACAAAAAACCAAGAGCATTTCCTGAAATGAAACAGCCAAACAAATGGGCTAAAGGGGTTAACATTCACACACAGCTTCATATATCGCTTTGATGTGGAAAGCTGTGCCAGAGCATCCCACATCTGAGTGGTCCAGGCTCAAAACTGCTTCATGGTGACAACCCTGCTGCCATACATGATGCAAGCAGGTCCTTGCTAGCTCGGTCAGCTCAGCACTGCTCAGCACAGACCCTCCTTGGCACACATCCTCACACCTTTTCCCTCAGGATGACCTACCAGCCAAAACGCAACCCAAACACTGCAGGCAATGCAGGCAGGAACGAGGGGGGACGTGCAGAGGGCTGCTCTGACTATCAGATCTGTCAGCATGGCAGGCTTGGGGCAGACCTGCCAAGCGCAGCCATCAGCGACTCCTGACAAAATTCTGGTGTGCTCGTTCAGAAGTTAATGTGGATTGCACTGCCTGCAGGTAAGCAATGGGATTTTTTTGTTCCTCAGATGGGAGTGGCTGCTTCAAGCACAGGGTCACTGTACCAGCAAGCCTGCTCCTCACCACGGCTTTAATAAGATGTATGAAGGTGCAGCGCTCGCTCTCAATTTGTGGGAAGTGGTTTGAAAACTGTTCTCTGCCTCCCGGGCTCACGTGTGATGTGGCTGGATTTACAACCTCAGTTAACTTATGTTGGCTTTCCAATTTGCATCTATTTCCTGAGAGATTCAAGCCTAAGGACAGTGGATGCTAATGGAGGAGCCTGTATTTGGATTGGTGAAGCAGATTAATCCAAGATTAATTTCATCTGACAAAAGACATTTATTATTACAGTGTCAAACTCTGGTGTGCAGCTAGTAGCCCTCAACAAGATCGGAGATGCAGCGCAACACCTGTGCTGTGCACATAGGTGCTATTTAAAAGTGCCTTGGGAGATCAAAGTGATTCTGACCGAGGCAAAAGTCTCCTTAAAAGAGTGGCCAGAAGGATCCTATCTTATTACGTGGCTTTGGGCTGGCTGGAGCACTGAGCCTTCATGTGATATTGCAGCAGCTATCAGATGTCTGACTGTGCTGGTCATTGATAGCTTTACAATAGCCACACAGGAGGAATAATGCACCTCTGGCTTGTGGCTTGTGTTTTAGCTCCTTCACAGAGCTTCACACATGGAATCTCCTGCCAGGGAGAGTCGAGTCAGTGCCCTGCATACAGTCCCCTGCCACACAAGGAAGCCAGGTTAGAGATCTGCCTCTACTGCCCATGTAAGCCACACGTCATCCATAACAACCCTGAGGGGTGCAGTGGTCCTTACGCAGGCTACAGAGCAGATCCAGTTCTTCACACAAACACAGAGGTCTACTCAACAGTCAGCCACCTCAAACTATGCAGGTCCAGTGCCTGTAACCATGAGTGTCAACACCTGACCCATCTCCCATTACATCTTCTGCTTGACAAGAGATGTTACCCCAACTTGAGCCATTATGGCAACATTAGCTGCTCCTCCTGCACTCAGATGCGATTGCCAGCATGATCTCTATCTTACTGGACACACTGTCTTTTATTCAGACATGACACATCCTTGTGCTTGTGTAAAGTCTACAGCAATGCTGCCATGGCCTCCAGTCCTGTCCCCATATGAAAACGCTGCTGTCCCCAGAGGTTCTGCATATGTGAGACATCTCTCTGTTGATTCTTTCACAGCTGGAAAAGGAGAGGAGATAAACTAGTTTGTGCACTCCCCATAATTTACAATGCACCATTCCAGTGCAGTTTTTAACCAAAACATATGGCTGCAAAGCATACAAAATGAAAAATAGTAGACCAATTCCAACTGAACGAAGCACACACACAAGTTGCTTTGCACAAGAGGCTGGCTCTTCCACCAGCAACTGTTTTATTGAGACAGTGATGCCTCCTGAGGCTCTCAAGAGGAGCACTGGGTAGCATTCAGGCTACACACACACACTGCAGCCCATTATATTTCATCTACTGAAAGTTGTTAGGACTTCACTGATCCACAGAGCCATCCCCAGTTGCATGAGCTGTCTGTTCTTCTACCGTTTCAGCCACATCCCAATGTACTCCCTCAGCCCTTTAATTCTCTGCAGTCACCCAAACCCTGGCTCCCCAGAGCTTTGGCTCTCCCTTGTGCTGCTGACAGTGACCATGTCATTCCAAAAAGGGTTTGTGCAGCTTCACCTGCTGCATGCACTGCACTCTTCATTTCTGTCCCTTGCTCAACACCAGCACGTACACTTGCAAAGGCAAAACAAAACAGCTGCTTGTTACAACACATTACGAAACTTATTAATCATTTCTCCTAATTATTAAAGGACTTCTTCATCCTTCATATACCTGCCAGGACCAGGTTGACTTGGTGACAGCTGCTGACATTGCCATGGGCAAGGCAACAAGATAAGTGCTGCGTTTCTTGGCTCTGTCCTGCACAGATGAGGTCACTGTGAGCTCAGCTTCTGATTTCAATGAAAGCAAACAGAAGATTGGCATTATGAAGGCCAAGCCAAAGTGTTTTCTGAATTCTTCTGATGAACTCCTAGTGCTTCTGCAAGCTTGCAGTCCCAGAGTGCTGTACCAACACCCATTGCTTTATTCAGTATTTTGTTGGACCACTAGCTTGAGAAGAGGCATGGCAGAGGGAGGCACTTTCCCAGCTTGGTGTCCTTGCAGGCAGCAAGGTGCCCAGGGTGACACAGCCCTGCAGAAGGCTTCTGGTCACTGACAAAGCACCCACTGCTTACCTGGCTCCCTGTCTCATCCCATTCAGTGGGCTGTGAGTAAAGTGAATCTTTGGAATCCAGGCAACACAGTGCAAATGCAAGGAGAGGAAGATGTCTGGGAGTGCAGTTCTGTGAGCGAGCAGTTTTAGAAGTCACCTTCACCAAGCAGAAAACAACTGAGTAGCTCTTCATTAATACAAGTTCCATGTTCCACCGTGGCTTCCCTGATATATGCAGAGCAGGGGCAAGCCATTATCCAGAGGAGAACTCAGAAGGAGGCAGGCAAAAGCAGCCTAGCTACTGGATGAAGCCCTGGCCCCAAGGAACTCACTAGGTCTAACCTATGGAAAAACAAAGCTTTGCAACCCTGGTTACTGGGTGCAGACAACAGCTGCCTCCTGGCATCACTCTTGGAAGAGACCTTGAGCACACACACCCCTCCTTCTTAAAGGGAACTGGGCAGGCCCAGAGGGCACACCAGTACAGACCAGCAGGAGCCCCCAGTCTAGGTGATTAATGAAAGAGCATTAGTGATATTTAGCAGACTCTTAGGGGACACTGACCTTCAGCACTCTGATACATGCAACCTCAAATATTTCAACCTTCAGAAGAATGCAAAACCCTCATAATGAAACACTGTGCAGAGGGGAAATATAGGAATGGGACCTTCCCAACCCCTGCTATGCAACCAGCTTACATACTGGAGCACAGGATTTATTCATATCCATCTCAGCATGAATAAATGCCAGACCTGAAGCAATCTGTCTTTCAGACTGTGGCAAAACAAGCTGGCTCAGTGACCTGTTGGGGTAGCAATTGCCCCTAATGGTAACAGCAAAAAAATAAAACAAACTCCATCTGATCCATGCCTTGAAGATTATTTGAATTCCCCATGCTTGCCTGAGAGAAGTCATAGGGATTAGAGGCTTATGCCATCCATGTTGGGATCCTAACTCCTCATATATGCCCCATGGAGCAGAACCATGTCATGAGACAGGACACTGTCTTCCTGCTGTCAAACTGCATCAGTTTCCTTGGGAGCAACAACTCATGGTGACACATCACCACCACATAAAGATGCAACACCACCAATACTGCAATGATCCATAAATCTTAAAATAAATCTTGAGCCTTTGAATTGTGCTGGAAGCTACAAAGACCAACAGGAGGGAAAAAAAATGTCTTTCACATTGTGGAGAAGGTGACAGCTCAGAAAACAAGTGCTGGGGAAAGGCTTTTTAAAATGACCCACAAAAGAAAAAATCACTGGGGTCTGATAGAGATCCTCATCTTTCCTGCGTTTAGCTTATGTGTCACATTAGCTCAACTCCCTGTCAAAACAAGTTCTGTTTTGCTGCTGTCAGCACAGTGGGCTTAACGTAGCTTAAGAAAAACATCTCACAGTATTCTTTATACTTCATATATCATCTCCAACAAGGCAGATAGCAGAAAACAAGCTGCTACTGTGCAGCTGATTATTGGTGATCATATATGCAGGCAGGCTGAGTGATGGAAGAACACTAGTAAGTTGTGCTAAGATCTGCCTTTAGCTGGAGAGAGTAACAACACGGGGGGAGCCTTGGGCTCAGAAACATCCAGACTGCCTGTTAGCTACAGAAACACAATTCCATGTTTTCAGCACTAGTAACCACACTGGAAGAACAGACTGAGAAGTCCCTTTCACATGGCATCTGTTGTTAAAGAGCAATGGAGTTGTTGTCCACATCAGGAGAATACATAAAGAGAATTTAAAGGAAGGGACGGCAGAGTTAAGATGGAATAGGTGCTGAGAAGGAGTGCTGTTACTACAAATGTTAAAGCAAAAATGCCATTTGGTCTTTTCCTTCCTCAAACAGTTCAGCTGCTAATCTAGCAGAGGCAGCAAGTCACTCCATTCCTCTTAACTATCTTATTTTGGCCAGCTCCATTCCTGTGGATGGTATCTGTCTCTGCACACACAGTAATTTAATACAGCTGCTGGCTTCAGCCACAGAATGTTAAACAGTTACCTATCGTTGTTTAATTGCTGCAAATCAGGACATCCTCTAACAGCATGGTAATAAGAACTTGGGAGATACATCCCTGAAATAACTCATGTCAATTTTCTAAAACATCAGCCATTTAATTTAGGAGTCTCCCAGAAGATACGAAGATTATTTCTTTACATCAAGGTAGTCCTGGCAGTGCTTCAACGTGAACCATGTATCTATTTGGTTTTGCATCTCTGCCCTGTGAAAATATCTCATCATCATTTTCCACTGATATTCAAGAGGGACCTTGCACTGCTCTCAGCAGCAGGCATTAGAGTCCTCATTCTCTCCACAGAGATTTGATGGTTCATTTCCTCTGCCCAGACTAACTTCATATCGTCAATGTTGCCTTGCAGTTCTGTATAAAAAAAGGAGATGCAGAATATTCTTTTCCTCCTTAGAGTGGATGGCTCCTCATCTTGTAATTTCCTTAGCAAGCCAGTGGCGATGAAATAGGTTTAAACTACAGATCCACACTAAACCTCTCTTCTTCCCCAAAGCTTCCATGACAAATTCTCAGTCATTCCCAGAGATGCGTGTGGTCTCCCCCAGCTCCTTGTGGAGGGCCACCGTGGCGCAGCAAGACAAAACTCCAGCTTCCAGTTGTTGGAGGCGACTGAGAATGACCCACCGCATTCTGCCCAAGAAGAAAAGCATCGTTTTAAGCCAGCCCGTTCCAGTGTCCCAGCTTACTGTGTGGCAGTAAGAGAAATAGCTAGGCAGAAGGCAAGAAAGTGCAGATTGGATTCACCACCTCAAGCAGCGTGGCCTGCCCACCTCTCAGAGATGAGCCCCTCTGACAAGCACAAAGCTATGACTGCACCCACCTGCCTGCACAGGCAGCACAGCCAGCCGGCTGCCACAGAGTCCTCACCGAACTACTTGTCACTTCACCAGGCAGCAGTGGTGCGAGTCGTGTCCTTCACACACACCTGCTTCACCTCTTCCTTCATCCAGGCAAGCCTTAGGCCAGAGAGGAGCAGCCACTTCTTGTAGGACACAGCACCTGCCCCTCACCTGCTTGCAGTAGCTTTTTCACCTCGTGTCATCTCACTGGAAAAAGTTGGCTCTGAAACTGTTAAATGCAGCATGCTAAACGCTGTCAACCTGTAAAATCCCACTGGGCAGCTGCTGTACACGCTTATCTCTGTGCAGCCAGGCTCTGCCACCTCGTTGGCTTAAAAGAAATGTTAATTTTCCCCTATGGAAGAAGGAGTTGGATTCAATCCCTATTCCTACCCCTTTCTGCTCACTCTCTCACAGCACTTCTCCCCCTTCCTTTGTAGCCTAAGGCTGCAGTGACATCCTGGCAGCCCTTGGGGCCAGGCCACCTCCTGACACCTCTGCAAATTTTCTCCAGCAGAGCAGGCAGTCAGGACTCCTGCTGCTCCTTATGGCTCCCCAACAGAAGTCTCACTCTTAAAACCTGTTTCACATTGAGATTAGCCCAGTCTTACTACGTTACTTGAGACAAAGAACATCAAGGGATCCCGAGCAGCCAGTAGGGGCAGGGATGGACTTCAGTGGAGCAGCTAGCTTGAGCAGCCCCATGCAACAGGACAGCATTAGCAAGGAACCAGCACCTCACCTTCCACTCACCAGAAAGCTGTCCCACTGGGCTATTTAGACTGAATGAGGAAGACAGAAAGTGAAAGCTGCAGGATCAAGAAGAAACTCCAACATTTCTTAGGCAGAATGGCTGCTGTTGTTTGCATCACTCCTGTTTTGTTGGCGAGCAGGAAGCAACAAACACATCCAGAGTGACTGCATCCAGCAGGCGTCATGGCATAGCACACAGAATCACAGAATCACAGAATCACAGAATCACAAGGACCACACCTTTGGCTAGCACACCTCTCCAAGTACTTGGGGTCAAGCTCTGTGTCAGGCTCTGCAGCTTGCACTGCAATGGACTCGTCCTGAAAGAGAAATGTGCTACCAGACTGCAGAAGAGCAATGTTCATACGGTCTTGCTGTTACCATGTCATCGAGATTCAGAATGCAACATTAAGTGCAGCTTGTTGTTTCTTTTTAAGAGCTGCATGCCAGGAAGCAGAAAGCTCTCACCTGCCTCTGAGCCTTTCAGACCACTTGGATTTAATCTCTTGTTTCAAATGACAAAGCCATGGCTCACACGCTTCCAGTTCACTGATGAAAACAGGTGATCTTGTCAGAAAGCCAGACTTAAGTACAAAACCCCTTATTTCTGTTCCTCATTCTGCCTCGCATTGTCTTAGTCACATCACCTCATCTTTGCTTCTCTGCTTTTCCCCTTTGCAAAGGGGAAGGCTCTGCTTCACCTGGCTCTGCTGAGCCTCATTCAGGCAATCCAGAATCTATCATCACTACCAGAGTAAATGTTTATTTAAGTTTCTGGAAGGCAGATAATTTGCACTCACGTGCACACATGCACACACACTCACACAGTAAGCCTCTACCTAGGAAACCATCTGAGCATTTCATGCTGCTGGAGGCAGGAAAGGGCGCAGGCATGGCGTGAGAACAGTACAACGCCGTTTCTTTCCGTGTGGACAAGGAACAATGTTTCAGCTCCCCCAAGATGTAGCCTCCCCTTATTTTTCTGCCAGGAGTCTGTACCCAACACTGGATAGCTACAGATTATCTTTATCCCAGTCTTTTCCTCTTCAGCTGTGTGTTCCTGCAGAGCTGTTCTGAATAGACACACTTCCCACCTTTTGCCTCCATTCAGACCATAGCTAATAAATGCATTTTGATAAGCGCTAAAAGCCAATGGCATGTCCAGTTCTTCTAAATGCAGCCCTAAAATGACAGTCTTAATAAAGCCCATGTTGCCAAACAAGTCTCTCAAGAAGAGATTAATTTTCTTATTAAGGTGGTAAGGGCATACTGCTGCCTCTAACAACTGCTTCGATACAAAGGAGAAAAGTAAAGTGAGGGAGGATAATAAGCCATCAGCTGGAATAAACTGTCTTGCATTGAGCATTGCTACGTTTTCTGGAAGCCAGGTTGAAATTTTGAACTTAATTTTAGCAAGAAGGAGAGACTGCATTTTGCAAGAAAAATTGTGTGTGTATTCTATAGGGAATAAAGTGATACTGGTTCTGCAAGGAGTGGGAAGAGAAGGGAAGTGGTATTTTTAAAAGCTTTAGTGCACAGAAAAGCGAGATATATCATGGGGAATTCCTTATGTCAGAGCTATTGTAGGCCATGCCCTTTCTCCTTGATGGCTGAAATACAGAAAGGAGAGCGACTCTACGCCTGCTTTTATCTGTCAAGATCTGATCCGTGCAGGCAAATACAAGCATATACATTTTTAAATTAACTTTTTCACTTAACTTTTTAACTTAAGATTCAAGTGTTCATGAAGTTGAGATTCAACGATTTTAGTTCAACCAGGGAAGCAGCATGGCGTGGCCATGGGGCTGCAAACAGTGAAGTGTCCTTGGAAGCAGTTAGCATGTGGAAACAAACACATTACATTCTATTCTAGCTCCACTCTGATGCAGAACAGGCTGTCTTTCCTCAAACCATAAAGGTAGCAGCTCTTCGTTTTGATGGCTTAAACAACAGCACTCCACTGCTCAGTGAGGATAACTGCACATGGCCGTTCACTCCCTGCAGCTGAGCTTTGCTACCTTGACCACTTGCAATTATACAATCTTAGACTACCAAATAATCTGTCTAGACTATGGAGAACTACTGTCTAGGAAGTGGTGGTTTTTTCCCGCCCCTGAATATAGCTTTGCTTTAAACACCTACACCCAAATTCATTTTGAGCCATGAAACCACATTGCCTCCCTGCACTGCCAGGTGCAGAGAAGAGGGCCTCAGAAGTGGGCAGGCTTTCAGGCACATCCAACTGATGCTGTCAGTGACAGCACCAGAGCCAAGCTACAGAGTCCTGCAGTACATTAGGACTTTGGCTTGCTCTGGGCTGCTGCAAACAAAGACCACTAACTGGAACAGTTTTGCCCACTTGAAAGCAAAAAGTCCTACACTTATCTCTGTGGTCAATGTGAGTGCTTGGGAACAATGCCAAAGTAATATTTCTCAGCCTGGCTGAAAGGATTGTAACTCAGCTGTGCAAGTTCACATTGGGGTGAACACCCTGATACAGCAAGCAGTTGCTCTGGGAACACTCAGTGCAAGAGTTAGCATGTTGTTTTGCTTGTATCAATTAATAGACACATAGAAAATCACTTTGAAACGAGCAGCCCTGTGCCCTGAACACTGAGCTGAGTGCACAGGGCAGGTTGTGTGAGCAGCACAGACAGCACCACAGCACAGAGCAGAGGGCTGGCATTACGTTGCAGGAGAGTAGCAGGAAGGGCAGCAGCACAGCACCCTCCCTGCTTTAAAGCCATATGAAACCTGGGTGGCTTCTGCTGGGAAGGAGCGCTGGGGAAAGGAGGCTTTTCCTAGAAGCATCTATAATTACTATTTCATGCTTTGCTGTCCATATTCCCTGCAGCACATCTCTGTCACTCAGCTAAGCCTTATCAACTGCCCCACCTCACATAGATCAGCTTGTTTCTTAGGCCACACACTGCAAGGACTGCCCTGCATCAGCCTTCTCCTTGAGGCAGCAAAATGCAGCTTCAGCTGTACTGCCAACAAGTCCTTTACCAGATTGCCAAAAAGTTCTATGCGCTGCCCAGACTGCTTCATTCCAGAGAAGAAAGGCAAACTGTTTCCCCTCACCTACTGCTTTGTTAAAGGAAATTTAATTACACATAACATCTGAGCCAGGTAAGTAATACCATCCCATTTGTGGCATCTGGGGGATCGGGTCCAGCCAGTGTGGGTTCATGAAAGGCAGGTTGTGCTTGACCAACCTCATCTCCTTCTATGGCTGGATGACCAGACTGCTAGACGAAGGAAAGGCTGTTGATGCAGTCTACCTAGACTTCAGCAAAGCCTTTGGCACGGTCTCTCACAGTACTCTTCTGGGGAAACTGGCTGCCCGTGGCCTGGACAGGTCTACCTTTCTTTGTGTAAGGAACTGGCTAGAGGGCAGTGCCTAATGGGTAGTGGTGAATGGAGTGGAGTCCAGCTGATGACCAGTTACGAGTGGTGTCCCCCAGGGCTCAGTACTGGGGCCCATCCTGTTTAATGTCTTTATTGATGACCTAGATGAGAGCATTGAGTGCACCCTCAATAAGTTTGCAGATGACACCAAGTTGGGAGGTGGTGTCGATCTGCCTGAGGGTAGGGAGGCCCTGCAGAAGGATCTGGATAAGCTGGATCGCTGGGCTGAGGTGAATAGGATGAGGTTCAACAAGGCCAAGTGCCGGGTGCTGCACTTTGGGCACAACAGCCCCATGCAGTGCTATAGGCTTGTGGATGAGTGGCTGGATGAGTGTGAATAGGAGAGGGACCTGGTGGTGTTGATTGATGCCCAGCTGAACATGAGCCAGCACTGAGCCCAGGTGGCCAAGATGGCCAATGGCATTAGAAACTGTGTGGCCAGCAGGAGCAGGGAGGTGATCGTCCCTCTACATTCAGCACTGGTTATGCTCAGTGCTGTGTTTGGTTTTGGGCCCCTCACTACAAAAAAAGACATTGAAACCCTGGAACGTGTCCAGAGAAGGCAGCAAAGCTGGTGAGGGCTCTGGAGCACAAGTCTTATGAGGAGTGGCTGAGGGAGCTGGGATTGTTCAGTGTGGAGAAGAGGAGGCTCAGGGGAGACCTCACTGCACTCTGCAACTTCCTGAAGGGAGGCTGTGGTAAAGAAGGGTTTGGCCTCTTCTCCCAGGCAACAAACAGGACCTGAGGAAATGGCTGCAAGCTGTACCAGAGGAGGTTTAGATTAGACATGAGGAAGAACTTTTTCTCTCAGTGGTCAGACACTGGAATGGCTGCCCAGGGAGTCAGCAGAGTCGCTGACCCAGGCAGCGTTCAAGAGGCGTCTGGACGAGGAGCTATGAGGTATGGTTTACTGCTTGTGGTAGCAATGGTGATAGGAGGATGGTTGGACTAGATGATCTTCTAGGTCCTTTCCAACCTTGTGGTTCTATGATTCTATGTGGCAGCCCCTGCTTCCTTATCTCCCATCCTGGCCACTGAAAGGTGCTTACCTGAGTGCAGCCTTTGCCAGGATCTCCAGACGATGGAATCACTACAGTTAGGGCCTGATGTAGCCACAAAGGATGGGAAGGGAACACTTGTTCCCACATCCTGCAAGGCTTAAGTGGCTGGGAATGAGCCGCCTTCCTCCAGCTGTGCAGATAAGGATCTGCAGACTCTTCAGCATCCTACTCCACTCATCCCAAAGTTACAGAAAAGTTACAAGTACAGGTAAAAAAATAGACAAGAAATATACTTAAGCACAGCAGTTGTCACTTTTTTTCTTCTACAAAAAACTGTTTTCAAAACTGGCAGAAACAAAACACCCCACATGTGGGTCAATGCCTACCAAATAACGCTAAAATCTCAACCAGGGAAGCCTGAAGAAAAACCACCAGCCCATTACCTTGGCTTTAGGCTATACTGTTGACCCTGTATGTTCCTCAGCATCACTTCACAACTTAAATGGAAAAAGAAGATAGAGATTAAAAATATCCCTTTGAACCTTTAAATCCCAGAGGCCCAGTTCTTCCTCCTTGCCTTCCCAGCAAACTGAGCCACTTGCTCGGGAACATCTCTCTAACAATGGTCACAGTCAGAAAGCAAAGGGCCCTGACCATGATATCAGTCTCACTTTATAACCCAGCGCTGTCCCCGCAGGAGCCAATTGCTGCAGCTGGGAGGCTGGAGGCAGCAGATAAGCCTCAGCCAGGTGATAGAGATCAGCTGCCCGGTTATCAAGGGAGTACAAAAATCAAATAGATTTTGATTTGGTAGCTACAGCTTTTCATATATCCTGGGAAAAGAAAAGAGAAGGAGCAGAAGAGGGGGAGGGAGGAGAGAGGAGTCTTTTCCAGGGTGTTATGGTGTCAGATCTTTTTAGCAATGGATTTCTAGGTTAAGCAGTTACTGAGACATGCGGCTGCAGAGAACTACAGGCAGTAAGTGCAGGCTATTTGTGGGAGAAAACTGAAAGCAGTGGTAGAATAGCAGAGCAGAGCACATCTAAGGGCTGCAAACCCTGCCTGAAGTAAGCAAGATGCAGTACAGCAGCTCCCAATAGACACGGAAACAAAGAATAGCAGCACTGCACCCTTACAGATGCACTTTTCTGACTCACTCAGCTCATCTCTCTGATCCGGGGGGAAGAGTTAACCTTGTCCTCCTCTCAGATGTGACTCAAGCTGTGGCCTGCAGTGCCAACAGTGCCCATTGGCCATAGCACCATGTGGCTAGCATTACAACTCTTTGGCAAGACCAGGTCATCACCAGTGGATTAGATCAACAAACATCAGCTGTGTTGCTGTTTTAAGTCCAAAGGCAGGCAGATGAAGATAACTGACTGCATTACAGTGCCAGCAGTAGAAAAGACAATGGGTTGCAATAGTCAGCCAAGCAGAGACCGGCAGAGAGTATGGCAGAAAAAAGACAGTCCTTTGATTATATGGTTTGACCCAATAAGCCTGAAATTTAGACACAATTCTGCTATCAGCGGTGACAAGAGCTACATTCATAAATTGCAGTATATTCATCTAAATGCTAGCACCTCTGGCATAGTTTTCTAGTTAGATGCTTTGGGAGTTGCAGACATTTTAGTCACAAGGAATCATTCACATGGCGCAGAAGAACATTATTCTTTAGCACAAAACATCTTGCAACTTAAGCTTACAGGAAAAGCTTGCAGGAATTTGGTTCAGAGTTTGCCCTGGCATCGCGGCATCAAGCTCAAAATCCAGGCCAGTCCACCAGAGCACTTCTGGTCGTCCCTGAGCTGTTCAGTCCAATGACACTGCACAAACCCCAGTGCCAGTTAGGCACCCAGACCCAACGGTACCGTTAGGCACAAAGAGAGAGAGAGCATCTCCATGGCTTTCTGAGTGGGACTCATGAAATGTCTTGAACCATTCTTCAGCTTCAATGAAGAATGAAGATGCTGTATTTGTACTCCTGTAATTTACTCCCCAGCTCCCACTCCATCCCTGTTAATTACTGTCACAGCAGGAGAGTTTCTGGCATTTCAAAGAACGGCCCCTCTTACTAAGCCGGAAAACAGAAGATAGCAGGCAGCACTACATGCACAGAAACTGCCAGAGGTGCTCTCATTTCCTACGTGGCCCTGTTTGTTTTCCCTTGGTCAAAAGGTGGAAGAGCTGCAGTAACTGGTGAGCAGCTCCTGGTAACCCTGTCCCTTGGGAGAGCCGGGAGGCAGGGATGCTGGCTGTGCAAGGCATGTGTCTGATGTCCCCCAGCGGGGCACAGGGCAGGGAATCTAACAAGAGCTTTGGCTGGAGCCCAGCACACTCTCCCTGGGGACAGACAACACACAGGGCAGAAAGGACGGCTCTGGCCCACACTGTTCCAGGCTCTCCAGTATCTAGTTGTTTCTGAGTATATTTCTAGTCCAATTTCAGATATATCTGCTATTGAAGCAAACCTGGATTCTAGCATTGGCTGGTATCCTATATAAAACTGTCTTTTGTGAAAGCCAGCCCTACCTGACTCAGATGAGCAAGGCCATGACATCCTCATGCAGATAAATCTGTTCTTTTCAGTTAGGACCTGCTTCCTGGCAGCCTTTCCAGACTCAGATTTTAAATGCTTCGTATTGAGAAAACCAGGTTATTTAAATAGGGGAGAAAAAAAAAAAAGTAGAGCTGTCTCTCCATCTCTTTGTCTTTGGAAACACAGGACTGGAGGCTGCTGTCCCAGAAGACTGAGCGGCCTTTATCTGAGGCACTCTGTTAAAAGACCTGGAATCACTTATTAATTTAGTGAAAGCTCCTTAATTTTGATCCTTTGTATGCATTAATTGATTTGCTATCAATAACCGGCATTGATTAGGCCTCTGGACCTGGCAGATGCTGAAGATGAAGAGACAGAGACTCTCTTTCAGAGCAAGAGTTCAAAGCCTGAAATGATTAAAAAAGATGGCACCAAAATGGCTGATAAAGAAAAGAGTGTCATTCTTTTTCCACACAAGAATGAAACCATGTGCAGTTAACGCTTTCATACCAAAAGATGTGCTCAGGTTCAAGGTATTTGTATAACCTAGAGGCATCCATTAGATTTATTCCGCTCGGCCACCTTAATTAAATTATTACCTATGAATGGAAATACCTGTCAGGATGAGAGCTGATGGAAGATGTTATCTGCCTCAGCCACAAAGAGCTCAGGGAAAGCTGCCTGATCCACAGGTAGAGCTCCTGGCTCCCCGGGCCCCTTCCAGCAGATGGCATTGTAAAGAGATGTAGAGGATGGATTTAATTAGCAGCACATCCAAACCAAATGCAGCAGTAACATTTAACAATCATCAGTTAAATTTCTGACAGTAGGGTTCTGAGGGCTGAGAATGGCTTGTTAGTCCAAGGGTGCCGTCACACAGCTCTCAGCTGCTCCCCGCTTCCTACCCACCGTGCGTGAGCCGCAGGAGGGACAGGAGGTGTCCACGTAAGGGTTCCTCCAGCAAGAGAAGCAAAGGCACAGGCTGGGGAGAGCTCTCAGGCCGTTTAAGAAAGAATATTGAGGGACATACCCTGGTCACAAGAAGCCTTTGTCCTCCAAAGGTGCTTCTCTGAGTCACCAGACCACCAGGACACCAAGAGCACGGCAGCGCTGAGTTTTTTCCACCTCAGCTGTACCAGCAGCTTTGAGGAGCCCTCACCTATGCTATGAGGCCTCCAGCAGGGCACCCTGCTTGGCCTGCAGGTTTTCTACCAGAACATATTGCCCTCCAGAAACATGTACCACTGCTCTTACAGCACGTTCAGAGGCAGTGCAGAGCATCACTGAGGTACAGCACCAAGTAAGGCACAGCTCTTGCCCTGCAGAACCATCCACTGCTGTCCAGAACCCTGTTGGACAGCTTTTTGAGACTCTTGCACAAATGTAACATGAATGATAAATTGTGGTTGAAATATGCCCTGCATGACAGCTTAACACATCAGCACTTCCAGCCCATGTAGCAGTGCTTCTGCACAGGGGAACTGACACAAGCATAAATGGTGCCCGAGCTTCTGCATTTCCATTTTGACAACAGCATACAGCCACCAGTACTCCATGTCTTTTCCTATGTATTTTTGTCTCTCTTTTTCACGTGAATGTCCTCAGACCTTCCAGCATATTGTTTGATTCCCTCCTCCCTTTTTTCTCCCTTCCTTCCCCACATCACAGTGGGTAATACTTTTCTGGAAGAATGAGCAATGTGTCAGCCATGCCCCAGTCTCACATCTTAAGGAGAGGTCACTCCATAGGTCCTCAGGCTGAAAAGCAGCTCTGGAAATGGTGACCTGAGAGCTTCTTTCTTCCAGTTGCCCAACCTGGGTCACAGGGCATTGTGTCCAAGGAAGGAACCATCTTTCACATCACAGGAGAACCAGCCCATTGGAATTAAAGATCCCATATTTTCTAAAAGTCCCTTTCTTTTGGTATAGAAGCCATGTCAGCCTTTGTGTCCTACACAGATTAAATGTGAATAATGGTTAGGACAGTTGAGCACTGGAGAAGATTGCCTTGGGAAGTTCTGAAGTCTCCCTCACTTGGATCTTTCTGAACAGGCTAAACAGTCATCTGTCAAAAACGGTTTGGGTATTAAAGTTCCTGCCTTGGGGAGCAGAGGGAAAGGAATAATGACTTCTTAAGCTCAATTTTCTATTTCTGTGATTTAAGCATCTTCTGTGCAGGCTGCAGCAGTGACATTTGCCTTCTCGGCTGACCGCAGCACATTTGCTCCTAAGCACTTGTGTTTTGAGTCCACACCTCCAAAATCTCCGTTCCTCAGCCAGGGTGGCTTTCCTCATGCAACAGCTCAAGCGATCCCTTCAGATGCTTCCTACACTTACAGAATGCTGAGGGGTGGAAAGCACAATGCTGTAAATACCTCCGAACCTCCATGTTTCAGAGAGGGACTTTTATTCCTGCCTCCAGCACGTGACCCGCAGATTAAAGTAGTTGAAATCTTTATCTGGTATCTCCCAGATACTAATGCTCTGCATACATCTATCATGGTGATGTGCACTATATGAGAGCTGAGGGAGGTAAGTTTTTCCACCCACAAAGAATAAAAATAGACTTTTATTCGGAATGCCTTATTTTAGACTAAAACCAAGAAAGAACAAAAGCGAAGTCTCCAGGAAGTGGAGTCTGCCCTGCTGCTTATTTTAACGCACCGCTGGAGCTCTTTAGAAATTAAAAGCTGCAGTGCGCAGGAAGCAAAGTCAGATCAGTGATGTTACACAGCCTCTATTTCCAAATATCAATCCAGGAACTCAGAAGCAATAAAGATTCAGTAACTCTCCGCAGTCTGCGGTTCCAGAATCCAAAGGGAAAAAATGCAACAATTAAGGACAGATACAGATATGCAATACACATTTCACAGATGTTTTATATCCCTCAAATTATATATATGCCTTTTGCAAGAAAAAAACCCATCTTCATTAACGTTACAGCTGTTTTTCTATATGCCATGTGAAAGAGAACCAATAGGAGGGAAGGATAGCTCTCATCAAGATAGCACCCAGACTGATCACATAGCGCTTCATGCAATCATAGAATCACAGAATGGCCTGGGTTGCAAAGGGGCACAATGCTCACCCGGTTCCAACTTCTGCTGTGTGCAGAGTCAAAAACTAGCAGACCTGGCTGCCCAGAGCAACATCCAACCTGGCCTTGAATGCCTGCAGGGCATCCACAGCCTCCTTGGGCAACCTGTTCCAGTGCCTCACCACGCGCAAATTATATTTGGGCCGCGGCCCCGGGGGCATCAGGAGCTGATAGAAGTAGATGAGGAATTAGAGGATGTGGAGATAGTCGTTGTATAGATAGTGGGTAGCAAGATAGTTGGTGGTGACGTAGATAGTTGATAGCAAGGTAGTTGATAGCAAGATAGATAGCTGGTGGTGATACAGGTAGTGAAGAGATAGCAGATAGCAAGATGGGTCTTTAATAGAGAGGTGGTTTGTGGATAGCGAGGTACTTCATGGATAGCAAGATAGTTGCTAGAGAGATAGATAGTTATATCATAGCCAGATAGCTTATGGAGAGATAGTGGATAAAAGCATAGTTGATTGTAAGATAGTTGATAGACAGTAGATAGGAATGGAGAAAGTTGGCAGTAATATATAAAGTTGTTAACAGTTGTTAACATCTTTTGTCTCTGCTGTAGATGAGCCACTGAGTCCTGGGACACCACTCTCATCTCCAGTGCGATGAAGATCAACACCTGATGCTGCTCCAGCGCCGGCAGAAGAGCAGCAGCTCTGCAAAGACCCGTCCTGCCAGCAGAGCACCGCAGGGAAGAAGCCGAGCCTTCTGCTCACAGGAAGGCACTCGTGCTGCAGCCGCCTCCCCGGCAGCCCCGCACCGCCCTGCCTGCAGCCGCGGCCCCGACAGGGCAGCTGCGGGTGCTGGGCCGGCAGCCCGGTGCGGGCTGTGCGAGGGGACGGCATAGCTGGGTATCTAATAGGGAGATAGGTCGTGGAAAGCAACGTTCCTGATAGTGAGGAAGTTGAGTGATGAGACGGATAGCGGCCAGCGATAACAGGAACTTCTTCTGTCTGTGCTGCAGACGCGCTGCTCGAGCCCCTGGAGGTCACTTTACCTCCTCTGCAGCTGGAGGCAGGAACAACGCCTGGTGCTGCTCCAGCTGCTCCGCGAACGCCGTCCTGCCGGCACAGCGCTGGGGAGAAGAGGACGCGGCTCCTGCTCAGAGGTAGGGATGTCAGCGTGTGCGCATGGCCCAGCTCCCAGCCTTGGCTTGGAGGGGCGCTCCCATGAGGTAAGCCTGGGGCAGCAGAGGAGGTGAGGATGGGCAGAAACGTTTCGCAGCTTCTTTCCTTGCAAGGGTACTTCTCGGCTGATAACACCAGTGAGGCTTTTATTTTCTCAAAATGCTTAACCTCAGTAGGAGGCTTTTCACCCTCATAATTGAAAATGTCAAAATCTCATTTCTCTCGTTGTTGTGATTTTCTTTCTTGTCTTGGCAGCAACTAACACTTCTCCTTTGCATTTGGTGTAGTTACTCTTCTCCCATAACCTCAGCATCTCCAGCCTGACCCAGGATGACAAAGGAAGAACTGGATGGGAAGGAGAGCACAACTGATACTGCCAGACTGAAGTGACATGTGGGAGAGGAGACTTGGCCAGCAGAGGTCAGATAGGGAGCATGGGGACTTAGTTAACACAAAAAAGTCGGTTAGTAGTGTTATTGTTGAAAAGCTCTGTAAATTGTTTGATATCGTTCATATCCTTCTTATCTTGTGTTGTTTAAAACCATGTGGATTCACAGGCTGATAGTTCTGAAAATAGGTGTCAGAACCATAAACCTTTTCCAACTATTATATTATTTGTTTTATTTTAAGGTGAAATCCATGACTGATTTTAAAGTATGTCTTGCACAAGGGAGTAGAAACTGATGTTAGAGCAGTTGCTTAACAACTTTTGTAACAGATGAGCTCCAGATTCTCAGTCACAAAGAGCAAAAGGCAAAAGAATGTCTGCATGCCACATGCACCAATTTGCTAATGCCTGGGAGAGGGAGCAGTGTGCCATCCCAACTGCTGCAGACCACCGCTATGAGGAGAAAGAGTGAAAAAGCTTCCCCCAATAATTATGGACACGCTTCAGAAGTGCGTACCAAACCCGCGTGTCATTTCTGTGTTCCACAAGGCGCCACTCAGGGAAGGCACAGGGACTGCCAGAGCAGCAGTGCATCAGCAAGACAAGGGGATGCAGGGAGCAGCACCTGGCGAAGCGGGGAGTGCCAAAGCATTACCTTGGAAGCCTCGGGAACCGAGAGCAACGAGGGCCTGCAGCCACCTGAGCCCAGGCTGGGACTTGCCTTCTCACAGCACAGCAGGGCAGGCTGTGGGCAGCGCTGGGCACAGATCCCAAGGAGAACGCGGCCACTGCAGGAAGCGGCGTCGGACATCTCACGGGCTGCAGCGGTGCGGCAGAGCAGAGCGGGACAGTCCTTTCCTGGGCAGTGCCGGGCCTGATGCGCCCCACGGTACGGTTGGCCCTTTGGGCTGTCGGCAGAATCCACCGCTTGCTCTCGTTAACTTCATGTCGTTGGGCAGTGCTGCCCAGCCCTCCAATTTGTCAACATCTCTCTGCAGCTCCTCCCAGCGTAGTGTTGTTTGCAGATGTTACTGTGATGAGATTTAATCTATAAATGTAAGAGATTTAATGGTAGTGGTTTGTTCCTAGTGATCATCCGTTGCAACTTTGGTTTCATCAGTCTTCCCAGGGACTGGAAGGAACTCTAGCATGGGAGGGAAAATTCAGGTCTGTAAGCAGATTTGACATTTTGAGATGGAAGTGTTATTATTCACTGTCATCAAGTCAAGATCAATAAAAACTTACAGCAAAAACTTACAGGAAATGCACTGGGGATGGATGATATTCATGGATAAATTGCGCACACCTTGTGTAGATACTAGAGGACAGATTCTGGCCCTGCAAGGCAAACAGTGATCACCTGTAGCTAGTCTCAGCAGGAGAGCCCTTCCTGACATGCGATGTCATTTGGTCACACTGCATCCACTGCATTTCTGTGCAGTCAGTAGAGCTGACTCTAAGATCAACAACTTGCTCAGAACAGTTAGCACTGCAACCTGCCAGGAAGACAAGAGCGAGAAACTGCATCTCGTTCAGCAACTTGGCCCAGACTCAGCCAGCATCTGGCAAGTCAGAAGGGCTTGCTCATCCCCACTCATCATCGAGTGTTCTGCTCGGTGGGTTGTGCTGCCTTAACTGATCCCGTATGCTCCCTAAAAGGCAAATCACTACATCAAAGCAGTTCCCATTTCCTCATCGTCTGCATTGCATCTGAGAAGATTGGTGCTTACAGTGACAACAGGACGCCAAGTTGTGCACTAAGTTGTAAATAGAGCGCTGGCAGCAGTGGTGTTTTATTCCGTCAAGAAAAACGACTTCAACACATGAAGTGCTTTTGTTATTTCATGTTCCTAGGTAAGAAAACTGATGAGCAACGCGACACCAGACACACACTTGGAATGGTTAGCAGGCAGAGCAGAAAAAGAAGAAAGTAAGCAAAATCAATCCCTGTGCCTCTGTCAGGGATAGACACAGGGAAACCTAGCTTCTCATCCTCCCACTGCCACACAGGCAGCATCGCTCTGACATGTTTCTCAGAAAGCATGTGAGGTGATTTTCTGCTCAATTACAGATTTTGCGACAACCACCACTAGAAACTGGGGTGGCATCTGCAATTTTGGCACTGCCAGCTGGACAACTCCACTGGAGGACATGGAGTCAGAGCTCTGAGCAGCATGGCAGCCCGGTGCCTTCACCCAATCCCTGCAGCCCTGGGGCAGTCAGCACTAGCACAGAAGCTCATGCAAATTGTGCAGAAGTTTGTCAAGACCACACAACATTCAGGCATTCCATATAGCTGGGGAGCATGCTGGGGAAGCACAGCTCATCCCTCGTCAGGTGGTTGTTAGTGGATGGATTCAGCATAGCTGGTGCATTTCAGACTTACAGACATGGAAGCAGAGAGAGAGATGGCGGTCTGCACTTCAGCATTCACCTCTATTATTCCTCAGCTCCACCACACTCATGCTGTAGTGCATGCAGCACTGCTATATGCATGTGTGAGAAGGCCAGTTACCACAGTAGTGGTCTGTGTCCAGGTGGAAACCTTTGGCAAAGGCAAACTTCTGACCATCCTGAGGTGGTTCAGGCCCCTACATGTCTTTCCTTTGCCCCAGCAGGCGGACCGTTCGCAGTCCATCTCTTTTTATTGCCTCCGTTTCCACCTCGAGGGAGGCAGTGCCTCACTGTCCTCTTTGTCGAGGCACAATGACTAAAAACAAGATTTTAAAAGTCCTTAAGAAACCTATGGATGCAGGGTAGACTGATACACTTTTCAAAGATATGAAAGGCATAATAGCAATTGAAATGTCTGAATTGAAAGGCCCTGAGGACTCTATTTCTTTTTGATTGATTTCAAAGGAAAATTACACACTGTTTGTTTCTTAAAATTTTCTTTAAGTACCTAAAAGCCTCACACTCAGCACCTTGCCTACAACAGAGCAGAGAACAGAGCCTGAGCTTCCCAGGCATAAGGCAACTACTTCAAACATAGGCTGCCTTCTTCAATCTTTCTTTTTTTGACGGAGATCACCTCGCTCTCCAGCTAACCCTCAAGAGAGGTAGATGGTGCCATCAGGTGCAGAAGGTACAGGCTAAATTCATGAGCAGATCCACAAATGGATGCTGAAACCTGGGCAACGTTGTATATTCCAGCACCCCTGCTCAGCACTCCTGAATGCTGCTTGAAAACTGCAGGATGTTCTCATTGTTCCCCATGTTCTGTTCCCCGTGTGCTGTTGCTGCTCTGGAAGGCAGAACACTTGACCAAATGGAACCCTGCTTTGCTCCAGAAAGGCATTTTTTGTGCCCTGAAGCAGTTCTGTTATAAGCAGTCTAGGTGGCCAGATAAAGCATTGGTCATCACTATGAAACAACCGCTTCTATTACTTTTTGCAGTCACCACTTCTGTTGCACCTCTCCTTGCTGGACTACAGGATGTGCACCTGGAATGATGCAGCTGCCGTTTCGTTGTATAAGGCTGCCTTTTGTCCTGATGCCATGCATTTTTTTAATTAATGTCTGAGCTGGTTATCTTCTTTTGAGCTTTTCCATTGCCGCAGTTCCAAACCTATGAATGCACTCTGCTTTCTCTTTCTTCAAACTCCTTTGCGTTTGGTTTTTTCCTCCCCAGCACTTTTATTGTGGCAGCGGCTGGTGTGATTATTGCTCCTTGCTCTCAATCCCCCAATGGCAGTGTAATACCTCTTTAATTGGGTATTTCTCCCTCCCGACACTAATCTCCTAGCAAACACTGATGCTGTGTTAGATGCTGTGTGGGGATCTCTCCTCGCTATCTCTTTAAGCAGGCAGCTGTGTGCGGAAGGGATGCGCAGTCACTCGGCATGGATGGATTTGTCTGAGTTCCTGTCAGCTCCCCGGTTTTGTCACCGAAATCTTGCGTTGTGGATCCGGATTTCTACTGCTTTAGCTTTTCGAGGCAGATTTATCTCAGTCCCTGTCAAACCAATGGGTTTTGTCACAGAAATCTATGTGACTTTTTTTTTTCCCTGTGGAGATCTCGCTAGCTGAGTTTCTGGAGGCTGATTTGGGCACGCTGAACCCGAGGCCTTGTTTGGCTGTGTCAGGGCTGCGATGACAACAACTGCAATGAGCCAGGGCACAGCAAACCGTGAATACTTAACTGGAACATGCAGCAACAAAAGAAGAAAGGTTCACAAGAGACAGGCAGCGCGTACTCCTTCTGCCTGATGTACCCCTGCAGGCTCAGGGCTTGCCACCTGCTAGCACTGGGAAAAGCTGCTTGTTCTGTGCCACATGGCCATGACTGCAGCTCTGTGAGATGCAGGTGTGGGGCAGATCAGCCCTCGCATGGCAGGCTTGAAAATCCCTATAGCCATAGAGGTGGCAAGAACATAGAATCATGGAATCACAGAATCACTTGGGTGAAAATGGCTTGGGTTGGAAGGGACCTCAAGGATCACGAATCTCCAACCCCCTGCTACATGCAGGGCCACCAACCTCCACATTTAATATCAGCCCAGGCTGCCCAGGGCCCCATCCAATCTGGCCTTGAACACCTCCAGGGATGGACAGGGCATCCACAGCCTCTCTGGGCAGCTGTTCCAGCACCTCGCCACTCTCTCTGTAAAGAATTTTCTCCTGACATCCAACCTAAATCTTCCCTCCCTTGACTTCAAACCATTTCCCCTTGTCCTGCTGTTTTCTACCCTTTCCAAGAGTTGATTCCCCTCCTGCTTGTAGGCTCCCTTTAGGTACTGAAAGGCTGCAAGGTCACCCCACAGCCTTCTCTTCTCCAGGCTGAGCAAGCCCAGCTCCCTCAGCCTACCTTCACAGGGGAGGTGCTGCAGCCCTCTGAGCATCGTTGTGGCCTTCCTCTGAACCCTCTCCAATACTCCCATAGTAGTAACTAAACATAGAACATAGCACACTCTTCCTCAACACCTCAACAACAAATTAGGAAGATCTGCACTACCAGAGAGAACCTTCCTTAGAGGATACAAGCACAGGTTGCCTTTTGCTTGTAAGTCAGCAGCCTGCACACTTCTCTTGCACTGTGGTGATGTCAGCAACAGTCTTCCAGGCAATGCTCAGCATCAGGGAGCTGCTACATACATTTTCTTGGCTGATTCTTAAATTTCCAGGAACAGCTTAATTAAATAAAAGTCTCCCAATGGAAAAAGCATTTGTCAACCTTGTCATTATTTTTTTTCTTGAAATGACATTCTTTTGTTTGCCTATGATTACTTGAAGGTTCTTCTGACAGTGGTTGAACAGCACTGAACAGATGGATACGGCCATGATCAAGGTCTGAATGAACTTACAGAACACAGTGGTGGGGTAGTAATGACAATAAGAGGAAAGCAGGTAAGGGACATGAAAGGAAAAGCCTGGTGTTGACTGATAAAGACTTGGGCTTGACTGGAACAGCCAATTCAACCTGAAAGCTCAACACAGCAGGGACACAGTCCCTGTTGGTGAGGCTGGTTGAATTCTGCATTTGACGTTGAGCATTTCAAAAAGAAAGGGTACCCTAGGAAAGAGGGGATTTGGGGAAGGCAGCCATCAGCATCTCAGCATTAATGAGAAACAGTGCAAATTGCTGGGTCACCCCATTGTTCTCTTTGCAATATTCCCCTCATGAGCTTTCTTCACAGCAGATGCTCATTTCTGTGCCCACCTTGCAATAATTCCTTCCTTTTTTTCTAGTATAACACTCCTTTTGTTGTATGCTGTTCTATCTCATTTTTACATCTGGAAAATTTTCCTTTCCCATTTTTCACCTCCTAATCTTTCTCCATCCATCCTTCTCTCCCTGCCTCATTTGCACATTCACGCTTCTGCTTTGCTTCTTCCTCTATGTGATTATCTATTCTCTTTTAACTGGTACCCCTCCTTTGCTTTTCCCATCTCCCACCCTTTTATCTCTCTCTCTCTTGTTGCTTGTTCTCTCAATCTCTCAGCTTGCTGTTTAGGAAGCACTAGTTCTTAGGTATTGAAATGACATGTTTAGTCTCTGCTTGTGATTCCTGTTTGTGCCCTTTCAGATGGAGCATAAGCCTTGGTAAATACAGGAAAATAAGCTGGAAGCAAAGCAGACAGAAAGGTGACTTACTTCTGCCTCTGATTTGTAGCTGTTTAATAACGGCCTCCTGATTAACACAGACTGTAACTCCAGAAATGCCACAGTGATAGAGACTTAATGTCAACCTAAATAGAGATGTGCCATTCCTTCAACACTTAAAGCCAGAACGCCCTGTACAACCATTATCTTGTAAGTGGTTCCCACTGCTGACTGTGTGTGCATTGCCTGGTAAAACACAGCTTAAATCCTCCCTGAGTCTCCGAGGACTTACCAGGTGTTACACGGTCATTATTATTACGTGCATATGCCACAGTGCCCAAGGTTTCAGCAAACCAGAGGAATTATGTTACAGCTTCCATTGCTTCAGAACAATGCAAAAAATATCTCTAATAACCAGGAGAAACTATCCTTCCATTTGTCATCTTGTCTGTAACCACTTTTCACAGGGGCCCTTGTGCTTTATCTGGTTAGAGTTAACAAGAAGACTGGCAAGGCCTGACTAGGCAGAGACAGATAAGATACTTTAACTGTAGTACTGCTTTGTGTCCATCTAAACTGCTTTTAGTCCATCTTCTTTGGTACAATTTAACATGCAGCAAAGTCACTCCAGCAGGGAGCTCTGAAATGCTCGCTGCTGTTGATGCTATCGGACTGATTTCCAGAAGCCCACAAGACAACATCAGTAAGATTGCCTCCCTGTGGCCTCTGTCTGCTGGCAGAAGAGAGGATCAAAGGTCAACAGCAGCTCAGTCTTCAGTAAGACAGTCAGAGAGCAAAGGCTGCCTCTTCTACCCTAAGCCTTCACTGCAGCTATCAGCCAGGTTGGTTATGTTTGGTAGGACAACCTGCTAGCTGCTATTACAGACCCTGCTGGGGTGTTGCATCTTTTAGCAAAGATTCAGGCCCCGGAATGTGCAGATGCAAAGCTCCCCTCACGCAGATGCATGCTAACCTGGATGGCTGCAGCCAGTGGGCTGCCACAGAGGAGAACATCTCAGGTGCTGTTTGTTCTAGAAGGAGATGTTTGAAAAGTGGTTTGAAAAAGGAGCTCTAGAACAGTGTGGGAACAAGCCAGCATTTGGAAAGAAAACAACAAAACACAAAAAGCCTAGGCTGACTAACTCCAGCACCACCGTGGGAGGAAAACTTGCACACTGCCTTGAGTGCAGCCATGGCTGTTTCTCCTTACATTCGTGGGCTCTAATTCTACATAAAACAAGAAGAGAGGGAGTGAAAGACGACGCTGCATCATCTTGACAGTCCTTTCTAAGTGTATAAAAGATGAGTGGTAAGTTCCCCAGCATTTTGCTACTACTTAAGCAGGCAACAGCAAATTGCCATCTCCAGAGCTGTGCAGGACTGTGACAAATTGGTGAAAGCCAGCCTAATTCTGCCAATAAGCAGCGTCCAGCCATGTTTTCCAGTAATTGGCTAATTAGTAGAAATACAGATTTCCAAGAAAGCAGAAGGCAATTAGGGAGCTGTGTAAAACCCCTGGGCTGGCTGTGGCTGATGTCTCGGAGGACTGTGATATAAAGCCTAGCATGTGTGCCCCTGTTTTTAAGGCGGCAGAGATCAGTGGCAGACTAAAGGTCTGACGGATGTTTATTACTGGCAACTGGCTGATGGTCTCAGTCCACCTCCTGCTGGATAGCTGCCCACATCAGTAAAGAAGCAGCTTATATTCCTGAATTTGTGGCCGTATGGGCTGTTGACCTTGAGAGCTAATGTGCCTTGCCCAGATCTGGCTGGCTCAGGGCTGAGGAGAACCAGCAATGTGTGGAGATGAGAGGGAGCTTTCGGTGGCTTGCCCGTTGCGCCTGTCCAAATAAAGGACCCACATTTCTGTGTCTGTCAGCACCCAAGCACCAAAACTGTACAGTGTAAAAATGAGAACTCTGGAATGTTTTCTTTAAACAGCCAGAGACAGTGGTGAGAGAATATCCTTGGGAGAGTAGACCCAGTAGGTCAAAGCCTAGAAACCAGCATCAGGACCAATGGGAAGCTGGGTGCAATAGGACAAGATTGGCTTTGCAGCAGCTCTAAATTAGATAACATCATACAGCTGTGACTTCAACTTAAGCAGATGTGTAGGACTGCATCTTCTGCTTGAAATGGATGACAGAGATGAAAGCTCACCAAAATGGTTGTGCTAAAACTAAAAAGAAGCTGATGCACAAGGAGGGTTGTGAGACTGGAAGTTCCCGATGGTGTAAAAGAGATTCTTTCCTCTCCAGTTTGGAATAAATCAAGGAGTTGTAGTTAGTCTTACATGAACTACTTGCATGAATACCTCCCCAGAAAAGCCTGGTTATTTGCTCAGAATCTCTTAGATCTGCAAACTGGAATAGAAATCAGATTCTTGTTAGATTATCAATTTGGAGGTTACAGTAAAAATGGGAGGCTATAAATCATATCTCTAACTAGAGCCAGCTTCTTCCTAGGCCGAGCTTCCAATAGCCTCTCCTACTGTACTGTACCTTCAGATTCCCCTCTGAGACAAAGCCTACAGCTGGGTAAGCGTCGCATTGTCAGAACGCGGAGTTTCATGGTAGAAGTGAGGAGCAGAGTCACGAGGGCATCAGTAAGTGCTCCACTAACAGCACGAAGCAAAGTTTCTCTGCCAACATTACACATCAGGGCAATGTATTGCATGCAAGGTGCTCTCCAGAAGAACATGTGTCAGAGCTGCTGTTTACACCAAATCCATTGCTCTGAACTGTACTCTATAGAACACAAGTGGCAATACTGTCTGCTGAGAACTGCAGGGTCTGAAACTGTTGAGTGGTCTTTTGCAGCAGTTCCACACAACCTCTGCTACAACAGATAGCAGCAAGAGCTTCTGCGGAGGGAAGGGAGAGAGCTCCCTGGCAAGTGCCTGGAAAAGAGCACTTCAAGCTAAGTGTGCAGGAAATGATCAAAAAGGAAGAATGGATTTTTATCCCACTTACTGAGAACGGAAGCGACGTGACATGTCCCAGTTACTCCTCAAAGAGCCCAACATTCTCCGTCTGGTCTTCAGGCTGCAGCTGACTTACACTGCCAGAGCTCCTGTGGGGAGGAGGAGGGCAGCACTAGGTAAAATCATGCAGGAGTACCATTGCTTTTTAGACTGGAGAACTCTTTAATTTGTGTAATCAAACCTTCATGTCCACATAAAACCGTATCTCCTAGCTCTGCTTTGATAAGCACACGACATTCAGGAAAGCAGAGCTGAGCAGATTGCCGCTATTGAGGATTTGGCAGGTCACCTGCAGACGTGGCTTTCGAGTGTTCTGAAATGGTGACACAACAAGGGCGAAGGAAATCTCCTCCCCCTTCTCTCTGTATAGTCAAGCACATATTTTGAGTAGCTGGGGAGCTGACAGCACGGGAACAGGTCTCGTCTTTGGTAAAACGTCCCTCCCACACTGCGCCAGCACGGCGATCACGGGCAGATTCCTTTAAGGATAACTATAGTCACTCAGGGCCAGCCACCCCAAAAACCTCTTTTTAGTCTCCCTTAACATCTGTGATATCAGCTGTAAGCCATTGGGAATTAAAAAACCCAAACCCCCAGGGAAAGCAACAATGTTGGAAGCAGCTAGAGCTGGAAGTCAGGCGAAGCCTGTGCCGCTGCAGTCACAACCTCAGGTGGGAGCTCTGGTAAGATGACAGTGTAGAATGACAGCTTAAGAGGAACCTGTGGGCGGGCAGGCATTAAACCTGTCCCAGACACACAGACACGTCACCAAAGTCACAGAGGAAGGGGTTGGCGAAACAGCGCAAAATTATCTAATTGTATTAGGAAGAAGAGCAGGTTATCTAATTGATGTGTTGTGCTGCCAGGAATGCGAATCAGAGCTCACAACATTGGGATCCGAAGACACAGAGCAAAGTGACACATCAAATAATTCTCATCTTAAGATCGAAAGTCACTGGATATTTTTTTTAATTTTTATTTTTCTGTGGCCGTGACCAATCCAGAATGTGGAGTTTGTTGGTGCCTGTCTCCTAAAGCCTTCTGTACCATAGGTACCATGACAGCAACATTTGGTGTTGAAGCAGCCTCCCAGTCAGCCTCAGAGCTAGGTGGAACAAAACCAATGTCGTGACTGAGAGAAAGTGAAGATGGGCCTGCCATAGGTCAGTCTAACACTATTTTGTATCTTTGAGTGTGTATCTATTGAGTGTATTGAGGAAATCACTGATGGTGTCTGAGTTCTTCATTCATTCCTATACCTTACCAGTGCTCAATGGAGAAAGAATACCAAGAATATCAGTCACTGCTTACTGAAATAGCTGATGGTCCTTTCACAAGGCAGGCAACTCTTGCCAGAAATTTAATTCATTTTCACATCTAAGGAGCTCTAAGCAAACCACTAACTGATCCCTGAGCCATTTCAGGCAGCCACCTTCCTGCTAAGCTCTCTTCACAAGAAGAGAAATACAGAGCTGTCAGGGCTCTGCCTCCATCAGGGATCAGGCATGGTGAGAGCACAAAGCAACACTTGAAATGGCTCTGGGCCTCCCTCTCACGCAGTGCCCAGGGCAGCTGGTCCGTAACTGTTCCTGAGCATCCAGAGGGATGGTTTTGCCAAGGCACAATGGTGGAAGGCAGGCCTTGCCATCTGTGGTCAGATGGGAAAGTTATCTCCATCGCTGTTCTCAGCCAAGCCTTTCTCCTCTTTGCTGATTACAACCAGGGGACACCTGCCTTGGATGAGGCTTTTGGCATGTGGTACAGCAGAGGATTTACTGTTGGGTTAATAGTTGTATGGCTGCTTTTAAATACCTGGCAGCACAGATTTTCTGGAAAGAGCAGGTGTTGCAATGGGACTGGCTGAACTCCTCAGTTCTCAGGCACCGGGGTCTGAAAGCATTAAAGCAATAGAAAGGACCAGGCTGTATTGCACTTTCACATGATTTACTAAGCCAGTCTCCAACAAAAAAGCTGTACTCTCAGGGTGAATTTGTTTACATTATCATGTTTTCCTTCTGACCTCTGAGTTAACCTCCTTCAAAAGCTCTCCATTGTCCCAGTACTCCCTGTCTAGCTCTAGAGCTTCTCTGGGCCAATCTTTCTCTGTCAGTTCTGCAGATGATTCTCTGTAGCCAGTAACCCCTTGCCATTGCAGTCCTTGGTCTAATATGGGTAACATGCTCTCGGTAGCTCACTTGACCTGTATGTCAGTGCACAACTGGCGTCCTCAGCACGCAAATCCCAGCCTCTGAGGGAACAGGCAGGCTCTAGGCAGCAGGAGATGAGCTGTATGCACAGAAGGATCGCTGCTTTCAAGGGAGCTAGCATGAAAACCAGCTGCCAAAGGAAACCTTCCTAACTCCCTGACAGGGGGCAAAAAGGAATGACAACATGACAGACAGAGTGGCAAATGAGGAGTGACAAGTATGGAGTGACAAGTGTGGAGCGCCTAACCACATGAACTGATCTGATGGTAATGCTTAGAAAGCCCCTGATCCTCACAGTGAGGAGGAAGGCAAACAGCCTCCATCAAAGCCCCATAGAGTCCAGTGTCTTTTCCATATATCAGTCCAATGCAAACTCGCTGGGCTGGCAGCCAGTAATTGTGGGGTGAAAGTGTATGCACAGACAGATCTGAGCTGCCTGGAGATCTGCTCCGTAGCTGAGGCTCCCACTCAGTGCTTCTCAGTGATAAACTCATTCCCTTAACCACAAGATAGTAGAATCATGGAATCTTGGAGTTGGAAGGGACCACTGAAGGCCATCTGGTCCAGCTCCCCTGCAGTGAACAGGGACAAGCACAGCTAGATCAGGTTGCCCAGGGATAGTACTCCTTCTCCTCCAGAAAAATACACAGAATAGTCCATTTACCAGCGGGAAGCCTCGACAATTCCTGAGGGGTTTTTCAGACCCTGTTGTTGAAAATCCAGTTGAGGTGATTCATGTCTCTCACATCAGTGTGATGACAGTTTGCAACTGGAAATTTCTTATTCTCTGCCTCTGTGCTTTGCTTTGCAGGGTGGCCGTCACTGCTGCAGCTTGATGCCAACACTGAGTTCATGCTATTTCCTGCAGTCAACGTGTGCCTGAGGAGACAGAATAAATAGTTATTAAACCTACTCTAAATTTGCTGTCATATTGTAACTAGGCGCCGGAAATCAAAGAAATAGATCATAGAAGACGAAGTTAAAATTCATATAGATCATAGAAGACGCAGTTAAAATGTCTGCTGAAAACAGAGATTCAGGCAAAATGGCTTAATCTGCAGCACTAATGGGTAACAGATTGCACCATCAATAGTGCATGTGGAGCAGCAGGCAAGAAGGCAGAACTTACACAAGTTCCAAGGGACTGGTATGCTTGTAAAAGTCGCAGTTCAGAAGGATGCTCAGGAACATCAGTAAGGTTGAGGATATGTTTAAATCCCACCGATTCCAATGAGACTGAGGTAGAAGCGGAAGCGCTCCTTTGAATCCAGGTGCTTTACTGAACTGACAAATCTTCTGCCTATAAAGCTCCAAGTCAGGAGGGCAGGAGGACAGGCTTGGCCAGCTCTGCTTTAACAAAATGTATCCACAGTTACCACGCAATCATTGCAAGCCTTGTGCTTCACCCACAACCTGAGAAATCTCTCTCTGAAGCATCTCCTAAGTTGTCCTTTGGTCTATGCCACACACTGCTCTGTTTTTGTTCTAATGTAGTGCTCAGTAGAAGGAGAAAGAAGAAAAGATGTCCTCTGATTTTGCTTACCACCAAGACTACATCCTGACTTCCCAGAAAGGTCAGCACACAGCCATGCTGTACTCCCTGCTGTGCAGCACATGCAAGGGTGGGGGTGATCAGCAGCAGTTCTGGCATCCTAAGAGGACCAGGGCTGCATTTCACATACGGGGGGACAAACAAGCTGCTTTCTCCAAGAGTTTGCTGACAGTGTGTGCTGGGAAAAAGGGAACAGAGGAACAAAGCAGAGAAAGCTCAAGGCCTTTAAGGACAGAAATGGAGCCTGAGAAAGGGAGATAGCCAAATCCAGGCCAATAGGATTTCTTCTGTTGAATACACACACCTAAAATCCAGCAGAAACAATACAAAGGCACGATTTTGTGTGCTCAGCCCTGCCCACCAGAAGGGCCCAAACCCATACTAATTGCTATGTCTGCAGTGCCATCAGCTAGATGCTGCACAGAAAATAATGAAATTGCTCCACCAAAGCAATGAAGACAACTGGCCAGCTCTTGCTATGGCTAATGCAGATTGCCTCTGTGTTTTGTATGCATTATTCAGTTTTAAATTATTTCCTTCATTTCTTATGTCTGGTCAGATGAAGCAGACATAATGCTCTCTTTTATGCTCACACTATAATCTGTTTCTATTCCCTGTCGTTCTGCTAGCAGCAAGGGTCAGTGTGGACAGTGGTTAGGAAAGCAGCAAAAATCAGTGTGACTGGTGCTAGTGAATGGCTGCTCTTTCCATAAATGCTTTGCTGCCTAAAGCCTAAATCACACAGAGTGTTTAAAGAGAGAAGAAAATGTCTATTAATTGGCAAAGCCTTCAGAGCCCAGGGCTTGCATGCAGCCGTAACACTTAGCTGAAGGAAAGCCTCCAGAGTGTTTGTAGAGTTGAAGCACACGATTTTCCTTCTGTGGCAAATGTGTTTGGTAAGTATACACGGATATGGGGAAAGGGAAGGACATCTTTGCATGCTCAGTGCAAAAATCATTCATTGTGCTTCCCTGGCATGATCAATCATCTTGATGTTTGATTTTTTTATTGCTTTGTCAAGTCAGTGTTGTTAAATCCAAACCAGCATAATTAATAGGAGCAGTTCTGCAAAGACATTCATCCCTTAAATGGGCCTGTTACTGCTCCTACTGTAGCTCCTCTTTAAATCTCCTTGAGACAAGAAGACCAGGTCAGTCTGAAGCAGAAGATTTCATCTTGAATACAACTAGAAATTGTTTCCCTGAAAGAGTCAATTACATTTTGATGCCTGTTAGATGGAGAAAAGGAAACCTTACTTGTTTGCAGGGCAGACTACAGGGGTAGGAATCAGGCATTCCAATCAACAGCTTTGAAATTCTGGAGTGAAAGGTTTTAGAACAAGACAAAGCCATGGTTCTCCCTTCCACATCTCTGTGCGACCGATCCATGCTGTGGGGTGGTGCGATGACATGGCCCATTGGAGCAGAAACTGCTGGGCTGAAAGAAGGACTCCCAGTGCACCCACATCCTTAATTACGGAGGTGTGTGCCTCCTGGCTTGCATTTCTGCGCTGAGCATGGTGTGCTGGGTCTAAGTGCTAGTTAGAAGCTTTCACACGTGCCAGAAAGCTGCTTGGTTTGGTGCCATGGAATAGACACGTTCATTCTCTGAGCGCTGGGGCCCGACCAAGGATGGCAGCAAACATTTACGAGCACAGGTGTTACTGGCAGGTGTTTTGTTTCTGAGGAAGCTGCCTTCTGGCTGAGCTGCTGCCAGCCCATCTACCCGCCTCCCCCATCGCCACACAACCTCATCTCCCCCAGGGACCTGCAGGCAGGCCTATTTGCAAACAGCAAGCACAGGCAATGAACACATCGGGTAATTAAATGGCAGATCAATTCGACTTAACTTCTCCTGGGAAAGCAGCCCTTGGGAGACAGAAGAATGAAGAATCAGGAGACAAAAGCAGAGAGAAAAATTGAGAGGTATGGGATAGGAGGAGTACAGCCAGGGAGCAAAGATGAAAACTCAAAAGGCAGAAGGAGTATGCATGATGTGGTGCAAAGCCACGGCTGCGGGGAAGGCAAAAAGGGCACAGTTAGCACAGGAGCCATGAGAATAGCAACGCTGCAGGAAAAGTGATAGGAAAGAGATAGCATGTGTAAAGGATGGTAAGATAAAGAGAAAAAAATGACTAGAAAGAGTGGGATAATTAATGAGCAAATGTAAAGAACAGCCCCATCTGGCTACCTGGATCCCAAGTACGATAGGTCCCCCGTAAATGCAGATGTGAACAAAAAATGTATTTGTAATGGCTTCTTCATTTTTATTTAAAGTAAAGTGGCGAATCATTAGTGGTGGGCAGAGGACTTCCCTCCCTCAAATATGTCATGAAGGCAGGAACTTTCTGCTACTAATACGAAAAACAGACAGTGGAACTGACAGGCAGGAGGAATGGAAATTAAACAGGCTGCTATCGCTCTGCCCAGCTGAGTGGAACATCAGGGGAAAAACAACAACATGAACTTCTAATTGGTTTCCAGTTTCTATCCTTAATAATCATAGATACTGGTAGTATGAACCCACTTTGTAATGCTGGCTCAGGCCTTCAAGTGTCATTGGTACGGTACCAAAAACCAGAGAGCCTTTTCCTCTGAAAAATCAGATGATTTTTATTTTTCCCTTCTTTGAAAAAAAGAATCTGGAATTTACATATTTATTTCTGTTTTGCTCTGCAACAGAGGTGCTAAAAATATAATTCTGTATTTAAAAGAAGGATGAACTTGATGATGGTCACCTGGCTTTGAGAGAAGGAGCCTCAAGAACAATACAACCAGAGCAATTCTGCAAGCCAGCTGCACAAAGGGACCTTCCACCTTGTGGCCTTCACCCGCCCAGAGTCCCCTGCAGACTGCAGAGCAGAAGTGGTCTCTGGCAGTGTGTGTCCCTCAGCTGGGTGAAAACATCTCTTTCCCTGTTCCCCACAGCTCCCTGCTGCAGGACCTGCCTCTACCCTAGGGCATGCTTCTCACATTCCTCCTGCAGCACAGTGGAAGCCAGCCGCGTGTGAAGCATCTCAATGTCAGGGCTTGAGGCTGCTGTGCCAAAGAACAAATGATTGCATTTTGCAGTGACTCTAGGGAAGCCTTGTCTCCCCAGTTCTTTGGCTAAGGCTCTGTAGTGTCATGATATGTTCCTATAAATTCCCTTCTTGCATGGCTTCCATCCAAGCTAATCAAGGCTATTTACATACACCCACCATGTTTACGAGAATGCTGTGAAGAAGCAAAAGACAAAACCATACCAAACCACGCAATGAGTCAGTGATAGAAATGCTAGGAAACCCAGACTCATTGCTGCCTTTTCCATCTTATTAGGTAAACTGTACCGCCTTTCTTCTGCCTTCCTCAGCTGGCGCTTGACAGACTTTGAAATGCATATCTATGAAGAGCTGGTTGTCCAGCTTCTGCTTAGGCAGAGGAGCTGAGGAACAAATACAGCACCAGGGCAACCATGCTTTCCCTTTTCAGAGTGGAAATGGGCACATTAGCAGAAGCTGCAGATTCCATTCCCCATTTCTTTGCAAGCAGAAACAACAGATGGATTAAACACTGCATGCTTCCTGGAGACCAGACTGAGCAGTGGTTGCTCTGCCATGGCTGTGCATCACAGCCCCATCCTTAGCATAGGACACAGCACCCAGCTTCAGCAGCTACGGCTGCAGGGCAAAGCTTCTTCCAGGACTGGAGTGGAAAACCTGCATGAGTGCCTGCAGAAGCCTTAGCACGCTCTGTACTCACAATTCTTATGCCTTGCTGAAGCACTGGTTTGATTTGTATTCCTAGAGCACAGCTGGAGACAAACGGAGCACCACTTTGGAGAAACAGGTAGCAAGTCCTGAAGCAAAGCAGAAATACAGGAGCAGGAGATAAGCAGAGAAGGGCGAATAAATCCTAACTCTCTGTGAATTCTCAGTTCCACTGTTGTTTGCCACAAGCCCGCAGCACTGCCTGGTACCCGTAGAGAAGAGGCTACCGGAGGAATCCCAACTATTCTTTAGTGGTCTTGTTCAAAGGCATCGCTTCTTCTTGATGCAAGTTCTCATCTTGTTTCAAGTCATACATTTTACTACACCTACATTGCCAGCAAGGGTGGCTACAGCACTTGGAAGCATATCAGAAAAGTTTTACTATCACTACAAAAACTATCTTGCTACTATTTCCCTGCAGCGTCTGATCCAGCTGACTGGCTCCCTCCTTCTGACTTACTGAATTGCTGCTTCTCCTTTCATTGCATCATAAAAAGAATTATCAAATGGAACCTCAGCATGGCTTTTTTTGATCCAGAATCCTCGATTTCATGGTCCTTCTTGGCACAACTGACTTGTATTCAGTTTTGAAGGGACTTAATGGATGCTCTCTCCCAGCAATCTGCTGCATTAAAAAAACAGAAGCAGATAAATACGATAAATATTAAACATGAAGAATAAATTTACATGTAATAAAAGTTGGCTAAGCTTTGTAAAATTCAACTCTATTAGCTCACTTCTGTGAAGTATTTAGTTCAAATTAGAGGTTGATCAAGGCCACACGATTCACGTCAAGACATACAGACCTTCTCAAAATGCAGTTCTCTGAGATCTTAGATTTCTAACAGGGCTGGTTGCATGCTGGCCTGCAGCAGAAAGAGTGTGGCTGGCAGGACTAAGGAAGAGATTGTTCCCTTGTATGAGGCACCGATCAGACAGCACCTCAAATACCGTGTTTGGTTTTGTGTGCCTTGCTACAAGGATGCTGAATTGCTTGAGCATGTGCAAGAAAGAGCAACAAAACTGGTGAAGGGACTGGAAGACAAGGCATATGAGGATGGGCAGAGGGAACTGGTGTTGTTTAGTCTGGAGAAGAGGAGGCTGAGGGAAGGCCATGTCACTCCCTCCAATGACCTGAAATAGGTTGCAGGGGAAGTGTTGGTCTCTTTTTCTTTTCTCAAGTGACAAGTGATAGCGCGTGAGGAAATAGCCTCAAGCTGTGCTAGGGCAGGTTTAGACTGGATATTTGGGAGAATTCATTTGCTGAGGGAGATGAAGCACTGGAAGGAGCTGCGTGGCGCAGTGTCCGTCACTGGAGGTACTTAAGAAACTTGTGGATGTGGCACTAAGGGACGTGGGTTAGCGGTGGGACTTAGTAGGTTGGGTTGGACTCAGTGATCTTGAAGTTCTTTTCCAACCTAGATGATTCTGTGACTCTATGGCAAGAAGCTCACTATTCTCTTGGTGCTGGTGGCTAGAAGGGCATTGTACCCATTGTGTGTGTTCCCGCAACACAAAATCAGGAATCCCATATCAAGACATGTTAAAAAGTCTCTAATTAGTTGGCTTTGAATCTACACGTATTTGTGCCTCCAAGTCTTCCTCCTTAGGTTGACAGGTTTGAAAAGAATGCTTTAAGAAATGTATGCTGACACACAATCACATGAGCCAAGACCTTAGGCTTTAGTACCAGGTTTTACAAAGCTTACAATAAAATGGTGGCTGGCAGCATGGGGGGTTCACATTGCTTTCTGTGTGGATGTGTGAGGAAGAACACACGTTCCAAAAACATTGTTTTGCTTCCGTTCTTTGCGATCTTTTTGAATTTATTGAATGTGTCATCTTCAATGGAGGTCAGTTCAACATGCAAAACCCAGTGGTAGCACTCCCAGAATAGGTTTTTAGCTTGTGACACCATCCCTATAACAAATGCTATGGTTTATGGACTGTTCTTAGGGCAGTTGAAAAGGGGCAGTAAAAAATTGATATAAAAGACACTGACCACGCTGCCTGTTTTTATGTCCTGACTTTTTATTTTCCACTTTTTTTCCTTCAATATTTGTTTCTTTCTAAAATTGTTAACTTCCAAAAGTTCTCCTATATTCTAACCTCACCTTCAGTCTCTTTTCTGTACAGTGACTCTGATTTATTTTTGTTTCTCTGTCCCCTCGTCTGACTCCTTCCCTTTAGCTGTCTTTTAGCATTTTGTAATGTATAATTTCTCTTCTATGTCAGGTTGGCACCAACTGAGATGCGATCAAATCTTTTATCCTGAGGGATGCAGTGTTTCTGTAAAAAGACTTTGCACTCTGCCAAAGCAGAGATTCTCTCTGCACCATAATTTCCAGATGTGCCACCCTCTCAAGCCCGATTTAGTTTCTGTGCTATACCTTTCATATGTTTGTTGCCCTTGGTCTCGATACCTATATGTTCCTGCCCCAGTAACTGTGACTTGCTGGTCTGTAGGTGCTGGGGAATAGCACAGAGTTTCTGTTTTGCCAATGGACGGGGTTGACACAAAGGACACGTACACCAAGTTAAAGACATGAGTTTATCTTTCCTCACTTTTAAAGCACTATGAAATAGTGAGGTGATACAGCAAGAATAAAACAGAATATGGTAACACACCTAATCATTGCTACAGAAGATTAACTAGCGTGGTTAAGTAAGATACATCACCAATTGCCCAAATACTTCACCTTCATCCAGACGGGCAGTCCCTGAATTGCTGGTCGCAGCAAGGATTTGGAGAGCCTTTCCTGGCAGCTGGGAGGTCCTATGTCGGGTGTCCACTTGTAGGTGAGGTCTCCAACTCTCCTGCAAGGGAGTCCAGCTTTTACACGGTTGAATAAATAGGCAGAAGCATCTGGCTTCATTCTCTGTCTCAGGTTCTACCTGAAGCCTGGCCAGGGCTCAAGGAGGAGACAGGGGAGTTTGTGTGCTAGGCCTTGATACCACAGTTCTAAATAGGGAAATGTGGGAAATACATTCTCATGACGTTTTATCTAAGCTATGTATTTCACCAGTGATCAGAGACTATTGTTACATAGCACTATTGTTGAGAGATTCATCTAGATGTCAGCTTTGGTTTGATGCCTATTGCTCAGGCCACGGCACTTCAGTTACCTACTGCTGCATGTGGACCAGCATTTGGGAGCTCTTGACTGGATGGTTCATCACATTCATGTGGTCTGCTGCTAAACCCTGACCATTTCCAGCTCCATCAATGTCCTGTGGATGGAGCTGAGGAGTGAGCAGGACCTGGGAAGAGTCCAAATTGCCCTATACTCATTCTTACCTAAAGAATGCTCTTTTTCCCAGTTTTCAAGGGAAATAATTCTTTTTTATTCCTGTTTTTTTGCTGGAAAGTCCTTCTCTCCCCAGTGGCCTTCCTCCATTCTCCCCCTTGATTCCAACCAACTCCTGCTCTGCTCAGGGCCAGGCCTTGCCTGCTGCCGCAGTGTGTGCTGGCAGCTCAGCCTCGGCAGGGCGGCTGCTGTGGAGCAGCTCTGTAGCTGATGCATTGTATTTGCATAGGCCATTGTCATTCTCAGCGCGGCTTCTTGCAGCTGGCATCCTGAACTGGAGAAATGTCTTCTTTAAGGAGAAGCAGGAATGAAGCAGCTCAAGATAAAAATAACAATAATTTTATGGGATGAAACTTCATGTTAAGCACTTAAAAAGCAATAAAAAAGTCAATTTTCTCTCTTTCAATTATTTTGCTTATTCCATTTTCGAAGAGAAAAAAAAAAAAAAAGTAGGGGAAGAAAAAAAAAAAGAGAAAAGTTTCCTAGTTTTGAAGACACTTGTTTTTCTCATCAGCACCCAATGCCTTCATTTCTCTGCACGGACCAGCCATTATGGGGGCAGGGTTGGGGCTCCTGGCAAGTACAGAGGGAAAGATGGGAGTGCAGATAACTGGGGAGAACTGGCTGCTCCCTTCAGCACCCAAGCACCTTGAAGAGATAAAGGCAGAAATTGCTGCTCTTGTACAATGTATGCCAAGTTCATAAGAGCAGCATTTAACACTTAATCAAAATGGTTTGACAATGTAAAAATTAGGTTTTCGGATGTCATTATTGCTTTGTAATAGGTTCAATTTATATCATTCCCATCTCTTTTTTTTCCATCTCTGCTAATTGTTTTTATTCAATTCTTTCATTTTTTACACTGTTGTCTTGTTGGTTTTAATTTTTAATTATCATAGGACATATTTTTTTTTTACCTTACTAATTGGTCTGGGATTGAAATGCCTGGTTCTGTCATTCTTTTTCTCCAAGGGCAGCTAAAAGGGATTTCTGAGCAGTTTCTTTTCCACTGGCAGGCAAGCTAAGCTGTCTTCTGGGCTAATTTAGGCAAAAAAGTGCTTGCTTTTGGGTCAGTATGAGCACTTTTTTTTTTTTTTTTTTTTTTAAAATATATATAGAGTGATTCATGGAAAAGCTCTCTTGCATTGACCTATTAATTTCCTCCTGCACTGGCATGCAGGATTCCTTTGTTATTGGCATGGAAATTGGGCCCCTGTCCTGTGGTTGATATGCAAACTCTTTTCAATTTGGAAGATGATGAAAGCTCCCTTCTGGAAGGTCTTTTCTGTGGAGGCCCTCCTCTCTGTCACCTGCCACACACAAACCCACATCCCATTTCTTTTCCTTTTCCATGTACAAGAATGTTCCAAGTCTTGTTATCACAGGGCTGCAAGGTGCCATAAATGTCATTTGCGTGGCGATGGATATTGGAATCTCGGTTTTGTTTTGTCATTCAGCTGCTACAAACAGAACTGGTGGAAATATTCCCACTGACACTTCTGGGGCAGAAAACCATTTTGGGAATGGACGTTAGTATATTTAGGATATTTTGTGAAATTTGTTTGTATTTTCAATATAAAATGCTGACAATCAGCTGTACTTGGAAAAATAAAGATTGTTGGATCTTAGGGTGGAAATCAGAAAAATGAAAATTCTAGACAAAAGCGCAAATGGCAGGGAAACAATGATTCTGCAATCAGTGTCATTTGTAGACAGATGACGGTTGAGAACATACTCCTATGGTGACCAAAGGGCTCATGGTGGAGCCTTCAGGCATGATCCACATGGTAGCTTTATCTGCAGGGCCCTGTATAACCCTGGGACACCTCTTATTCTGTTATTCTGCTGCTGGCTTTGGGCAGCACCCTACTCCATGATGGACAGGTGTGGCTTCATCAAAGGTTCTCCAGCGCTGTAAATCAGGAACGATACAACCTGTGTATACGAGATGCCAAGAATCTGCATTAATTTCTGACAAGAGGAAGGCCTTTCCCTTACCCTTCTATATTTAGCGCCATTCCTAAGCAGCGTTTCTAAAATTACCAGCTACAGTAATGTGATTCATATCCCCATCAGCACCAGCAATGGATAAGAAGAGTGTAAATGACACGCAGGAGAAAATCATGAGCAGTATTGCCCAAATCAGGACTGTGAGGGCATATTCTTCAGTGCTTGTGTTGACATCTATGCCGAGCTTTCATGGAAAAGCAGCTATCTGATCTCAGGCTCTGCTCCCTCCTGCAGCAGTAGGTGGGGGTGTCCCAAGCTGCAAGATGCTCACCTGCAGAGAAAAGGCTGAAGAGCATTTTCAAGCTACATCCCGAGGGAGCCTGGGTACAGTCAATAATGACAAAAGATGTCACAAATTGTTTTCAGAAGGGCCCTATGCTGCTCGGGATATGAGTGCTGTCACCAGGGCAGGCTGCCTGCTATCACAGAGTGGTCTTCATCTGTAGCAAATTAATAGCAGGAAGGTGAAGCGCCTGTATCAGTAGCAGGAAATCATTGCTGAGCAAAAGAAGGGTGGGTGTTGTGATGGTTGTCATAATCAGCCCAGAACCAGCCTGAAATGAGGCATTGCTGTGGAATGAATCCAAGAGCTGGAGCTGTTACAGGTAACGACCATAAGCATCTAACCCTTCTGGGAGGCTCAGTCTGCACTTTCTGGGCCATTATGGCATATTAGCTAAAATGCCCACTTGAAAAATTATCCCGTGAACAACTACAATGTAACAGAGGAGCTGTTTTGCTCAGATAAATAATAATTGAAACTGAGGCAGAAACCTGCAGCCATATCCCTCTGTGTTGAGATTTTGTCAGACCTCATTACCTAATTAGCAGCAGGCCTCACTGGTCTGTGGAAGAGAGAATTGCCAAAGAGGCAAAGAGCCTCAGAAAATAGTATTTGTTGTTCCTGGGGAGATCTCTTCTCCCAGTGTTGGTGCAGAACCAATGCCTTGTCAAAATTAAAGGGAGCTGTGCTTCTAGCAATGCTTTGAAAGAGATAAAAATGCCAATATCTTTAATTACTGCTGCCACTGGAGACCCTTGTGCCATGATGTGGCATTCATTGTGTTTGTCTGATCAAATTTGCATTTGAGAATCACTTCTCACCACTGTGAAATACCCGTCCTTCACCTCACCTATATAAAATAGTGCTGTTCCTGTGTCCACCTGTCTTTTCCCCATGCCTCCAAATGGATATTCCAAGGCCAAAAGGTAGTGGCTGTTGCCACACATACTGGCAAAGCACCCTTGGGCTCTTTGGGAATGCATGTTTACTGGAAGAAGTGATGGTATTGTTACAATCCACCACTGTAACAAGCTGCTTATGACTAGACACGAGGGCAGTATTGAAGTTAGGCAGAGGAAATAGATCTCAAAGAGGTCTCACAGGTGCTGCCGACCATTTTGCCAGCTGGACAATTCTTCAGTGGTTTGTTTTGGTGACCAGAATAAAGTCCATATCCATCCACTGTTGCTATGACCAGTGGAAGGACATACTCATTGTGGATACTACAAACCTTCAAAGAGGTTTGGACAGACATCCAATTCCCACCAACGCTGCCTGAACTGCGCACAAAGAACTGCATAATTCCAATGGGTGGCAGCAGAGCCAGGCAACGTTTTAGATTTCTTGAACATTTTTACAAAAATTAGGTAATTGAGAAGTCACACGAAGATGATGGTCTTCATTTTCTTTAACACGTGAAGAGCGATGGAGAAATGGCAGATTTCTTAATAGGAGCGGCTGAATACAGCAAGCCAGTCATCCACACTCTCACTCTCTCAGTAACATTTACAATGTATGCTTAGTTCCCTTCACGATATTTCCTCTATTCAAGTGATTTTCATTATCTTCACAGAAATTCCACATCTTTTCATTAGGGATTTGATTAATTTCCACTCCTCTCTTCCCAGCTCCAAACGGGGTAGCAGTTAGAAAAGGCAATAGGAGCCACATCGAGACTGGAACAATCCAACAGCTAACAGCTCCTCCCCAGAGATGGGGACAAGGTGCATAATTTTAAAATCAAAGTGAAACACAGCTACGAGGCAATTTTATTCTCTATTAACCCAATCAATGGAAGGTTCCCATAAGCCATTAGCAGGGAGTTCAGATGCAGGAGATGTCATGAGAGGTTAGATAAAGACGTTTCTGTGTTCATTAATACTGACAGCTCAGGGAAAAAGGAAGGAGGGAAGAAGGGAGACAAAGAGGAAAAGGAAATTTGGGATTGGGAAGCGAGGAGATGAAGGATTATCCACCCATATGTAAGTCATATAAAATTCCTATGCAGACGAGAGAAGATACACCAATACAGTGCATCGAGTCGCACATTAGAAACAGGGAATTCGGTTTGTTGGGCATAATAATATATTGGTTGTCCTCATCAGGTGGAAGAGGACAAATTATTTCGCTCCAAAAATGTACAAAATCCACAGGACTTCCTGAACTACCACCGACCGTCATTATTTAATTATTCATTGCATTACATTGGCTTTCAGAAGAACTAATGACATAACATCTTTGTGTGTAAGGCATACCGTAGCCAGGAATATGCAGTTTTCTCTCTGAAAGACAATATAAGCAAGGAGTGCAAGGGAACATACCCTCTGGGCTGCCAGCTATGGCAGGAGGAAGCACAGGGTGCTGTGTGCAGGAGGCACAGCCTGCAGCTCTGCTCCCTGTGCCTGCATCCCTGCCATGCTCTGAGCCTTGCTGGAGTTCGGGGGTGACCTTGGTCTGGCAAATCCAGCTTTCTGCAGCACAGGCATCAGTGATGAAGGGCTGGCTGGGAAGCAGTGGAGGCCTGCAGGAAGCATCCATCCTCACAGCACACTGCACAGCGAGCTGAGCATCCCTGGCTGGGAGAGGCACAGAACTAAAGCAGGGAAAGGACCACGCTCAGTGACTCCAGGCAGCTTTTTCACTAGCAGACTGGGGTCCAAACAATGTTATTTTGCAGTCTGTGTGTCTTGAGACTCACACACAACAGCAGCTGATTCACCAAAAAATAAATCATTTGTAAAAGGATATTCAATTGCGTCGTCCGTCTTCAGTAAAAATTCAATATTTCTCAATACCAGCTGTTCCGATTTAATGAATGGGGAAATCAACCTTTCCCTGCTTCCTAGCAGACATATTTGTTTGAATGGAACCTGCGCCATCGGAAAGCAGAGAAAGACGGGCAGAAATGCCAGGAGCTGCTGCTAATGCAGCTTGGAAAGCAGAGTCTTGGGAGGAGGGAGGAAGTGTGAGCATTCCTGTGTTCTTCCCCAGGGTGGGGGGCTCTCTGCATGCAGCCTGACCCCCTGAGCTGGGAGCTTGGGTGGTATTTCATGTTACTGCCATGGGGGAGGCCCCTGCTTGGGCAGGGGTGGGGGCAAGGGGCGAGTGAGAGCTCAGTGCTAGGGAGAGGAGCTGGGAGGAGGTGTGGAGCAATGCTGGTGGTGAACAGGTTGCTGCCAGTTCCTGGAGAGCCTCTCCCTCCTACAGCAGAGCAGCTCCCACTGCGGAGGCAAGCCTTCTTTCGCTGGGGGTGCTTAGCTTTCCTGGAAATCTCTCTTTCCCTTCCTGAAGCCTTTAGCCTCCTACTAACATAGTCTCCCTGCACTGTTTACTAACCACATGAAGGCGACCATTCCCTAATGCTTGCTTGGGACATTAATAAAACGCCTGACCACCCATTCAACCAAACATAAAGAGGGCTGCTAATGGCATCTTTCGTTTGAAGTGACATCCCAAAGCTTTCATTTGGCTCATGTTCCTCCCTGATAAAACTCTCCTGTCTCTGTCTCGCTATGGGGTACTCTTATCTGGTCTCACTTGGGGGCAGCAGAAGCTCCGAGGCTGATCTGGGGCTGACTTTTCTCCCTCTGCCAGGCACTAAAAGCCAGCGACCACAGCACATGAAAAGCAGATTTCTCCCTGGGGACTTATGACCATCATTATTCTTCAGGCAACAAGGAACATACAGAATATATCAGAAAGCCAGGGGGAGAGCCAATGTGCACATGCAGGAAACTGTTTGAATATCCCTAGGATCAGCCTGCAAGATGAATTTTTGGGGACAGAGATCCACACACAAACCCTGGGCATTGTCACACAGCCTGGGGACATGCCAGCCTTACACCCTTACACATCTCCATGCCCATCTGCGTGGTAATGTATTGACAGACAGACAGACACACAGACACACTTCAGAAGACAGGTAAGACCCAAACATTTTCAACTCAGACTCTGCTGTTGCATAGCTGGTTCTGCAACTGCAATGCATTTGTATTTCTTGATGCTGCTTCCAGACCCATAAGATGCTTATTGCCTCTGCAGGACAGCAGCTCTTGGTGAGGCAGAGCTGGGGCGGGCTGCACAGGGTGTCCATGCAGCAGGCATCTTTGACCTCAGGATGTGATGTGGCACTTCTTGTTGCGGTCCCCTTCTCTAGAGAATGTGAAATCTTTCTGGTTCTTCTTGGGCAAACGGAGAAACAGAACAACGGCTTTGAAGCATACATCGGGTCCCACATTTTTGCAAGATGGTGCTTCCAATGTGGGTTGCTGTGGGCTATTGGCCTCCCCCCAAGCTCCCACCTCTGCTGGTGCCCACAGGACCACTGCATCACGTCCCGGTGGGGGCTCAGCACCACTCCATTCCTTGGCCACCCATGGGAGCAGACCTCCTCCCTTCCTACTGCCCTGCTTTCCTCCTTCCCCTGCTGAGGCTGAGGCACGTGTGTCCGCTGAGTTCCTTGATTCAGCAAGATCAGCCCTTGGTCTTAAATAACTAAAGACTGCCAACTGAATATTGTAGCCATGGCAACAGGCAGCTCAACTTTAAACTCTCTGATATATAAAAAGGCAATTTTCTTTCTTTCTTTCTTTTTTTTTTTTTCCTTCTGCATTTTTATATTTCCAGAACTTACAATTGTAATAATGGCCTCGGGCCCTAGGCTCCACCAGCCAGCCATTAACTTCATGGAAATGCCTTCTCCATCAGCCCCTATTGTCACCAGCCAGCACCATTCCACAGAAACCACAGGGTCTCACCATACTCGCACCACTGGATGTCTCAGCTCTGCCACAGCCCTTTGCAGCCACACTGCAGCCGTCTTTCCTGATGGTGATGAGTGAGCTGCAGCCCCATTTAGAGAGGCTGCACGACTCTCCAGCGCTTGCAACTTCCCCTTGGAAAATGGGGAACAAACCACCTCTCATCAAGCTGACTGCTACTGTGCCCTGCACACACGAGCCCACGGGCAGCAGCGCATGCCTCTGCCTGCCGCCACCTTCCAGGCTCACTGCAGCTCAGCCTCATCCCATCCACCTCTCCATGACTGGAGCAGAAACGCTCACATGGCTCAGATTTGTTTGGTTTCCTCTATGAGCACCAGAAGTGTTGACAACACTTTTGAGAAAACATGGCAAATGGTGGAAATAGGTGGAAATAGTTCTTTGCAGCTGTTGCTAAAGCACAGCCAACAAGGGCGAGTTCCTTCTAAAACTCTCATGTAGGAGTAAAGGCTAGATTAATGAAACAGATATGCTATTTACTACGTGTGAAACATTGCTTGCCTGTTCGTTACAGGAAGAGAAGACCTCAGTCCCACACTTAATTTTGTCCCTGACTCAGTGGCTCAACCCCTTTGTGCCTCAGTTTCTCCTTTTATAAACAGGGAAAATTAAGCGTCCATCTCTCCTAATGGTCACGAAATTCGTTTCACTAGTAAGGTGTATGTAATACATGGAGGCAGCAAGATAAATGGCAATGGGCACAGGTATTATTATATCTCACTCTCAACAGATAGCAATTTCTAGAGTAGGTTAAATTCTGGCCCAAAAAGCACTTGACTGTGTCCCTTTAAGGTCAGAAGCTATTACGATGTTGAAGACTGAAATCCTTTGTATATGATCATGAATAAATGAATTGAGTATCACTGCCTGGCCATGTGGGATATGGAAACGATACTGAGTATCATCAGCCTGAACTATCAACATCCATCAGCTTTCCCCTTGCTCATCTCTCAGCTGTCGTAATACCAAACCCACTCTCCCTCGAGATTTCAAACGACTGGGGCTAAACAGCAAAAACATTCGGTGACTAAATTTGCCAGAGAAGGTCTCAGTCACGAATGACTAAAAACAAAATTATAGAGCAATCTCGGCTGACTGAGAGCAGAATGAAATGTGATTCATTTTCATCCACCCGGCAGGGACTGCGGGAGGAGAAATGACTGGATTAACCCCTTCTGTGCCAACCGAGCCCGTGCTGCCCTGAATGAGCATGCAGTGTGCATTACTCAGACATTAGGTATTCTTCCTGTTTAGTGAAGCAGCTCCTAGCTTTTATTACTCAGACAGAGTAGCCCAGGAGGTGGACTGTGCTAAAACCGTGTAGTGCTGTGTGCATTATAGAGAACTTCAATCACAGACCTCACCGTCCTCTACCAGGCCAGAGCAGCCACTTAAAAGAGAGACGAAAGTAAGAATGGCATCATTTTTAAGAGTAAACATTACAGATGTTCTTTTTTTCCCAGCATTCTCTCTAATGTTTTTCCTAACAGTGTAGCAGCCAAAGACTGATAAGATACAAAAAATGAAAATAAAAATAAAAAAAAGCAGGCAACTAGTGCTTCATTAACAAGTCGAAACAAAAGTTCTGAAAGGACCATAGTGATGTCTCCAGAACTGGAAGCCAAGGGCCTGTCAGTACATCAACCTCCATGGAACTTCCAATATGGCCCTGGCTGATGCCAGGTGGCTTTTCCTTGATGAACCCTGTGATACAACTTGTATGCTTGGTTTGATTTCCTTCCATGAGTGAAGAAAATTCTCATGAACCTTAAAAAGCTCTTCAAATGATCCAATTTTACTACTTCTTTACTAAGCGTGCTGATTGAGTTGTTCGAACAACATCAGCAAAACCAATACCTTTTTACTAATACTGAGTAGCAGGAGGGAAAAGATGAAAAAAGCAGCACTGTAAGTATTTGGGTTGTGTGAGGCATTACAAAGTACAGGGATCTATTAGCAGTGGAAGGCGTTGGGCTGCCTGGGCTAAACCCAGCAGCTCAGCAGGACAGTTTCTGCTCTAGGACATGAGCTCAGGGTCATGGCGTGGCCTGGCATAGCTCCATAAGGAAGTATCCAAAGCTTCCCACGCTGCACCTCCAGCTTGAGACTGGTTCTCTTCTCATCTCTGTTTCAAACCAGCTTGTTGTGTTGATTAGTTCTAAGCCGAATGAGAAAGATTTGTTGTATGGTTTGCAAAACACGAATGTGCCTGTAACTAAATAATAGCAACAGGCCAAGTCCTTACACCTACAGAATTCCTCCTGAATGCAACAGTGTGCATCCTGTTCTTTCTTACACCCAAACAAACCCATTAGCTTCAATGGAGCAGCACTGGTGTAATGGAGGGAAAGAAGGGAATTTGGCCTAACGAGAGCCTTTCAAGAGAAGTGACTGAGTAAAAGGGCTGTGAATTTTGCTGATTACTGGTTATTTTGGGAACCATATGCACAGACGCTTTCTGACTCATGGTGCTGTCAATGAAGGGCAGCTGTGCTACTGCAGACAGAGTCCAGGAGTTGGGCACTGCCTCTGACTCACAGCATGGCTCCCCACTAGCCCCTCACCACTGAAGCTGAGACGCTCCGTGTGAAATGAGGTCGACAGCGTTGCCCCTCGCTAAGCAGTGCCTCCAGACCCTCAGAGGAGATTGCTATGCTAGTGCAAACCCAGGAGTCCCACTGCACACTTGGTTCAAAGAGCAGGCTGGGCTGGTTTTGCAGGTGGGAGGTCAAATACGGTATCCCTGATGTATTATGAGACACAGTAATGAAAGATTAATAAACACTTCCCAGCGTTTGGCTGAAAATGGAAAGGTATTTGCAATTTCTAAATATATACAGCACTTGCTTTGCTTGCAATTTGCTTCGCTTGCTTAAAGCCAAAGGATGCAATTAGGATTTCATGCAGATGAAGTTCCCGTTACATTCTGTAAAGCGAAATCCATTTCCTCGACCTGGAACCACACGCCACAACCTGTTCACTGCTTGAACAGAAGTTGGAATGGAAATTGTTATCAAAATAGCACCCAGAGTAGCAATCAGCACCATTCCTCTTCTCCGTGTGCCTGGGATGAGGGACCACCTGCCATCCAGAGTTAGTGGGAATGAGCCCAGAAAAGCGCTGACCTTCTGGGGCTGCTGGCAGATGGGGAAGGAGCCACGGCAGCCAAGGTTCTCCTCACCACTCCCCATTTCTTCCTCCCCAAAAGAAATACGTCTCGGTTCTCCGAGTCAGTCAGTGAGCTCACACATAATAGCGTTTCAGCAGCAGATCAAGAGAATAAAGCTATTGATGAAACTGCACTGAATTTGTTGAACAGTATTTGCAGAAAATCAGGGGAGAGTTTTGAAGATGTCAAAACAGTTCATTTTTATATCTTTTTGTACAAAACGTTTCCTTACTGCTTTAAAATATGTTTTCCTTAAGAAATTGACTTAAAGCAGAAAAGAAAGGGAAAAAGAAAAACAGAAGGGATTGATGAGTAACCTGAACACTGAAGAAAAATACTGCTGTTTGGCTCCCACAAATCCAAAATCTCAGCTTTCAGCTGACTCATCTCATCCTCGGCTCTCCTCCTGACCATCGTAAGCCATGAGATCTCCATCAGAGAGACCAGTGATACCAGCTGCACATACCCTGCAGCTGAGACAGTGCAGTGCTGGGACCATTCTCCACGGGAGCTCCTGGGTGTGCTGGTCTGCCACCAGAGAACCATAAGCACAAGGGAACACAGTTAATTACCACAAAGGCTGCAGTGAAAGCTTGAATAAAGGCACGGAGTTCCTCTTGGAGGCACAGGCACGTGTTCTTTTGGCCAAGCACAGGATGGAAATCTCATAAGAAAGGTCAGGACCAGCTGCAAGCCCTTCTACTTTGTGCTTTTTCAAGCATCAAGGCAAACTGGTTTTGTGCAAAGCACAGCTTTGTGCCCTGCTTAGAAGTATGCTGTGCTAGTGAAGATGTGATGGACTGCACATACTCACAGTGTAAGTCCTAAGTACAGATCTGGGCAGCTGCCTTACTATTGTGCCTTGAACTGCTGGTACCCAAGAAAGCTTGCATGGGCACTTATGCTGCAACTGAAGATAGATGGTACATTTACTCGTGCAATTTCACCATAGAATCATAAAGTCATAGAATGGCTTGGGTTGGAAGGGACCCCAAGGATCATCAAGTTCTGACCCGATGCTGCAGGCAGGGCCACCAACCTTCATATTGGTACGAGACCCAGGGCTCCATCCAACCTGGCCTTGAACACCTCCAGGGACCGAACACACACAGCCTTTCTGCACAGCCTGTTCCAGCACCTCACCATGGCACCCTGTAAAGAACTTCCCCAAAGCCCAAGCTAAGCCTGCCCTCTTTGAGCTGAAACCACTTTAGGGACAGGCACAGGCGGATCCCTGGACAGCTCCCAGCTGACCAAGGAGATGAAGCTGAAGGCGATGTCACAATGAGCAGCACTGCTCCCTTCCCCCCGTCCCCCAGCAGCTGTGCCTGGTTCTCAGTGCACTCCTCCCTCAGCCTGTCCCCTGCTTCTCCTGCCACAGCCCAATGCAGATCTATCAGCACGCTCAAAACCAATGGGATTTAAAGGACTGATCCCACACAAGACTAGAGCAGGGAAAACCCGCAGTCCGTGGGGTGTTGTGGCACTCTGTCCATGTTACAAGTGTGGTTCTACCTTAGGCCCAGGAGTTTAAGAGGAAGGAATGTCGCAGAGTGAAGGCCTGGCAGCAAGGAGAGGATGTAGGCGCTGCAGGTCGCAGATGAGCTTGCTGCTCTGCACAGCCTCCTCCTCTCACGTTGCACAGAAATGTGTGTTTAATTACGATTCATGTGCAGTGCACAGCTCTTCTGAGAGCTGAGCTGGGGCTCCTGGTCTGCCTCCGGGCAATTAAGGAGCAGAGGACCTTGGCATAAGGATTGGGCTTGTTTACTTACCCCTTACCTGCAGCATTTCCATCGCAGACTGCCTCATTTACAGTGCTTCCAAGCCTGTGCTCCCTGCCGGCCCAGCCCCATTCAGCTCACGGACAGAGGAAAATAATGTAGGTTGCACAGCTACAGCAGGGCACTGCAGCCGATGGGAGAACGTCAAGGTTAAAAGCAGCATGCTGAGGGGGCTGGGAGGGAAGCACGGGGGGTGGGTGCCAACACTGCCCTGAGCCCACCGAGAGCTGCAGCAAAGGGTCAGCGCCCTGCTTCTGTGGGCACTGCTGTTCTTTGTATAAAGGGGAAACAGCAAAAGGATTCTGGCAGGGCAGTAATAAAAGAAGTGCAAGGTAAATTAAATAAAAGTTATGTTTACACTCTTACAGCGTCTTCCAGTCAAAGAATTTTCTGTTCTTTAGTTCTGTTGTCTCAGTGATCTGCTTGTAAATTAAGGGAGATGCCAAAAAAAGAATAAGAGTGAAATTTCTGTACAAAGGGACGTCTTCTTGGTAACACATTGCACAAGCTGTGTCACACGAGATGACATTCACCCTGCAGGCAGGCAAACAAACCCTTCCAATCAGACAGCTACACTGCAGTGGAATTACATATTTCACCTATTGGCTTGCTGCATCTCCTAGCACTTTTTATCACCCAGAACTGCGTTATGTCATGGCCACGCTGCCCACAGCAAGGAGTGCTCGTCATCCTCACCTTGTGCATGAGGAAGTTCCCGGGTAGAAAATGTGCATTGCTGATGGACCTCAGGGCTGCTGCCCATTTCCCACCTCTACGTGCCAGAGCTATTCCTCCACTGTAAGCACAGCACTTATCTCTGCTTAGCAGGCCCAGATGCTGTAGGAAGGCAAACCCCAGCTTCACTGGTTGGGCAGTGAAGCAGAAGGGGCAGTGTGCGGCTGCTGCTTTGGCACTGCTGTACAACATCAGCAGGGACTGGGCAAGCCTTTCTTTTCCAGTACCCTGTGATCAGGCTGCTGCTCCTTCTCGTTTGATAATTACTTGCCGCTTGCTCCTGGGAAAGAGTAAAGCTCATAAGGCACACCCATCATGCAGGGAGCTGAGATGGGCAGCCCTGGGCTCCCTCTCCAGCAGAAATATCTTCAGTGAAGAGGAGCCTGGGCCTGATGGTAGATCACCATTCAGGTGATGATCCTGGTGTTCCTGGAGACTGCTTCCCGTTCCCTTTGATTTCCTCTTACTGTTACCTTTTTTCTTACAGAGACTCTGAGTTAAATTCTTACAATTCTTCTTAGTCCTTGAGACGGGTAATTTTCTAGGTTGCTCCGGCACTACATTTCCTAATAAAATTGTCAGTGCATTACATGAGGAGGCTCTGCAGTAACTCCCGCAGCACATGAGTCGGGGTGGTCAGCAGTGTAGCCCTCACAAGAAGATGGGAGAATGCAGCCTACCCACAGAAGATCTTGAAAATTGCCATAATTGCGTATAAACAGAAAGAAATGCAGAGGCAACCGTCAGCCAAGGTCCTGCTGACTCAGTGCCACCTTGTGTTTTTACCAGGAAGCACACAAGCGTGAGGGAGATAAGTGAGGGGCAGAGAGGGTTCTGGGGTGAGAACTCAGCCCGGCTTCACCCATGACGCTCTGGGATCACTCAGAGCTGCCACTCAGTGAATCCAAGACACCCTCGTCCCACAGGAGCATTGCTCTCAGCCCTCCAGACTTCCTGGAAGCAAGTGGGCATCTCCAGGCAGAAAGAGGCACAGGGTTAGGAGGGGTTCTGCCCAGTATCACAAGTCAGTGGGTAGCTCTGCAGCAGGGTTTTGGTTTTTTATATTGCTGACCTACAAAGTTTAACCTCTATTCCAGCCTCCTTTGAGACAAAAATATGTGGAAAGCATTAGTAAATGTCATTATACAGACTTGCAAGATCCTACACAAAGAAGGGTAAACTTTCTTTGTTTCTTTCTTTCCTCCCTTTATCTTAGTGGCTGGCTTTGCAGAGAAGTGCAGGAGGGTAGTGATGTTGCCACTCCCCAGGAGCCCTGGTGTCACTGATGGAAGCCCTTGCTGGCTCACTATTCTTCCACACAGACAGGAGCACACTAACTCAAATGAAAGAGACGGAACCATACCTATCTCACTCCTGTCTTCCTTGGGGAGGGGTGGCCTGGGCAGTCCCACAGCTCTGTGAGCTGAACGTATGCAGGACAGCACTGGGAGGGCACCCAGGCAACTCACAGCCTGCAGGGCAAAGCCTGGCCCTGGTGGCCTCCGTCACTCCTCACTTCTTCCTGATCAGAGACGTCACAGGGAAAGAAAACAAAGCTGACTGCCAGCTTCCAGTTCACTTCCTGCTGCCCAAGAGTCTAACGTTTCTTTCGTTACCTAAGATTTTAATTTTACAAATAAATGGAGCTAGAGACAGCTGTGGAGGTATGAACACAAAATATGTATTCTTGTTTCATTGGGAAAGCAGTGCTACAGCATCTTCTCTAGGCTGGCCATAGCAGAGAGCATTAGCAGAAAAGCTCACTTTTCCATTTAGCACACATCAAATACACAGGTACATATCTCTCCCTGGAGTGAGCTTGCTGAAATCAAACAGGGCTTGTATCAGAGACAAATTTGGCACTCTGGTTTTACTGAGCTTTACAGCAGCAGCTCAGACAGATTCTCAGACCTATTCCCACTGAACATGCAGAAAACATGAGGATGTGACCAGGAGCAAAGCCAAACTTCTGCCACCCTTCCACGGCTGTGTGCCTCAGGTCAGCCCATCTGCCTGCTCACCTCTAGCCCTAACAGAACAAGAACTGTCAGCAGGGGAAGATGAGGACACACCTTCCTCGTGTCTACGTTTGCACAAGACATTTGAGAAAACGTGAGATAAACAGCGTGCATGACAACGACTGTTTTCCATAGATCTCTGTTTTCCAAAGCAGATGCCAAGTTTCCACAAGTCAGAGTCCAGCTTATGGAAACCCAGCACGTGTGTGCACCCCTGGGTCCCAGTCACCAGAACTCCTTGATTACAGCCACTCTTGCTAACGCCAAATACAGCCAAATCCCAGACTGAAACTGCTTCTTGCTGCGTGTCAAGGTGCGCAGGAGGGAAGCTTTTCACTGAACAGTAAGTTGTTGCAGATGACTTGAACCCACAGGATGATGTCTCCCTGACTGCAAAAGGAGTGTGGGAACATCAATAAAACCGTTCTGCTTTGATCCTGCTCCTCTTCTACTATCAACCCAAGAATAACGAACCTGAAACCAATGAAATGGAAGAGAACGCTTTGGAGTTTCTTGTTTACTTTTTTTCACAGAGTGTTTTCTTACTGTGGAGACTAAAAGTGAACATTTCTGCATGAAACACAAGATTTCACACAGAACTTTTTGTCCGTGTGTAGAGAGAAGCTCATTATAATCACCTGGAAAAAAAAAAAATCTCTCCTGAGTTTTGATTGCTCTTGATAATTTCATTTAGTCAGTGCTAGTTCATTAATTTACCAAATGCATATGTTTCAAAATTGCATTTCATCAAGCTTTATATTTTTTTCAAGCTGCAAAACAAATCCCTAAGAGAAGCAATCTGCCATAGATCTTGGGATGGGGGTACAAGCCCATCCCATCCTGCCTTTGTGCACCAGTGTGACCTCAGCTTTTCACTATGAAACGCAAAAAAGGGGCAGAGTGGCCTGTGGGCAATGAGTCAGCATCTCCCATCCAGCTCTTCCTAGAAACAAGGATCTATTCCACTGAATGCCACTATCTGAGCTACTGCTAATTGGCAAGATAAGGAAGAGTGCAGGGAGGTGACCAGGCCCTTATAGCACACCTATGGATGTGCCCCAGCAGCTGATACCCCTCATTCAGGAGCGGGTCACGTTGGAAGAAAAGATGGCCATCGGAGGTGCCCATGTTCCCATCCCTGGCACACCAGTTCTCATGAAATAAAGAAGCTCATTCTGCAGAACCCTTCGAGCCAGGACCTCTCACCCACCGTTAATCCATTTTTAAAGTTGCAAGTCCAACTTTGAGATGGAAACGAGAGTTTAAAACACTATTTCATTCTTCCAACCTGTGCTTCAAATGGCCAGCACCTAAGGGGGAAGCATTAAATCCCAAGCCCAGTGAAAAAACATATAAATCACATAGGGAAGCATCTTGGCCTAGCGGCTACTAACCCACTGGAGATAAATCTAGGGAAAACTTTCCTGGAGTTCTGCAGATTTTCATTATGAGAAAAGAAGGATGGGAAAACCACTTATGTGCTTTTTTTCTTCACTCTCAGCAGCAGATATCATAATCAGTATTATCTATTTATACAATCCACCTTTCTCTACCTCAGTAAACCACAAATAAATCATCATGTCCCTTATGTTAAAGTGTAAAACTGATTCAGAATTTTGACATTTCAGTAGCAGCCTTGTTATTGTCTGGATTTGCATTCACACATCGTAAGGGCTTAGGCAAGTTAGAAAAGACTAAGTACCTAGAGAAATGGCAGAGCTGAAGACTTGTGGGACTTTGTGAGGAGAAAAGGCAGAAAAGTCTGCGCCCAGATGGACACGTTCTATTTCAGAGCCCAGAGGCCAACTGGAGATTCAAGAACCTCACTATCCCTTGTTGGTGGTGAGCATCTGTAAAACCCGAATGTAAAGCATTTGCCTCCTCCTCCTCTGTAAGCTGATCTACTAGGAAGATAACCATGCACTCCTGCTGTCAGGTACTCCCACAGCCTGGGTGGTAAAGGTCTATACAGCATGTATAAACGCTCCCATGGTTCTGATGAATCACCTAGGAATGGAGCTGAACTCACACGATGGAGTTTCTGAAGTTTCAGTTTGTTTATAAAAACAAACAAACAATGAATTTATGCATGTACACATGCAGAAATGTACATAAGAGAAGCAAAGCCTTGAAAAAATTGCTGATACTGAAATGTCATGTATTTAGAAGGCAGGAAATAGCAGGTGCAAATGTAACATGAAGACCTAGCAAACTCCTTTGAACATATTTCTGGTGATCTGGTCCTTTCTTGTTCTATCACATACTATTTGCTGGCGGAAGCCTGATTCACACATTGCACATGGCAGACCTATGCTTCGGAAAAGCAAGAAGTTTGACTGGAAGTGAATGTTTCCTGTAGGATCTCCACTCACCTATTGCAGGGATGAAGGCAAATGCGGCCAGGAACTGCAAAGAGGAGGGTCTCAAGTCTGATGTAGCTGAATGTCTACTTTCAATGTCCACAATCCACCCCTGAATGTCTAGAGGGGTGGATTTTCCCAGTGCTAAGCAAAATGATTAAACCAAGCACCATGAGAGGTCACTCACTCGTTGGGTTGGCCTTGTGTTTTGGTCCCTGACTGCAGGCCTGAGCTGCAAATTGCAGATGTCCTGAGCACACCTACCTCCAACCAGAATTAACGGGAGCTGTTGTTAAAATGAGAGATGCATCGTAGCGCTAAGTCAGATCTAAAAATTGGACATAAGGGATTTAAATTGAATAGCACAGAACTAGGAAATTCCCCACTGTAATATCCCTGCCTCATCCTCCCAAACACAAACCCAAACCCACTGTCTGCCCGCACCAACCTGAGATGCTGTGCAATTGAGTTAGTTGGCAGCTTGCTGCTATGATGATGTGTACCCCCTAAAAAAAAAACCCACTATGGCAAAATTAATAATTTTCTCTCCAGAGTATGGTTTGAATTGTGTCCAGCAAACAAAGCATGCAGCCATATACCAACCAATGAGAAGGAAATAAAATACTTACTCTCTGCTTGTTCATGAAGCTCTACCTATTCTGTGCACCGTCCCAAACAGAGATGCTGTGTAACACATGAGTTTAAAGACCACACTGGATGACCAAGGGATGACTCAGATTAATGCTTGCTAACTTTGCATCTGACGTTTGCTAAGTTATGAAGCTTCCTTTACAGTTTTGAGAATGTTTGTTTAGCAGCGATAGTCTACATGGAGCTGTTATCCTGAGCAGTATCACAGCCAGAACTGGGTCCAGAATTCCTTTAGATATCAGCAATATTGGAAGCTATTAGCAGTAGAAAAGTACTGAAATATGATTAGAGGCAAGCTGATAACTCACTTTAAATCATAGCTGGCTTCTGCAGCCAGGGAGAAATAGCCAGATTCGCTGACAAGGCAGATGAAAGCCTCCAAGGGCTCTCTGTACCTCTCTGCCTCCCTGTGCTCCTGAGCAGAGATCCGTGCGTGTTCCTTGGGAATGCTGTCTGTGCCAGAGAGGTTTTAGCTAACCAGCTGTGTAATGTGCAGGACAAGAGGTCAGGGTCTCAGCAGGGAATTCAGGGCGGCTCCAAGCATCTCTGGGGAAAGCGATGGCAAGACCTGCGCTCTGCTTCTGAGCTCTTGACTTTAACGAGCCTTGCCAGCCCTCCTGCTTCCACTCCGCTGCCCCTGGACACAGACAAAGCAGTGCAGTTAAAGGAATTTACCTGCTGCCTCGATCAGAGAAACGGGCAAACAAAAACTGCAGCCTCGAAACAGGGAGAGGAAGAAACAATGGGTTGTCAGCTTCTAATGAATAAATTCTCCTTGGACTGTTTCTAGTTCGCCTAAGCCTGATCAATATCCACTGGGGAACATTCCAAGGGGACCAACTTTTAATTTATCTCCCAATTTCCTCTCTGGAGCCTGGGCATCAGATCTAATTACCGCATCTGTTTACGGGTTTCGCTTTTCTTCCTCTCCTGGATGCAAGGAAGGTATTATGTTTCTCAGTGGGGAAACAAAGATGTAGCAATGCAAAGGAAGCACTTGGTGCCACGTGCAGAGAAACATTTCTGGCCTTCCTACGTAAAGGTGGGGGTGCAGGGAGAGTGCCAGAGAGAGTCAGTCACTGGAGAGTCTGCGCCAAGCACACAGAGACAAATGTGACCAGACACAAGGATGCTGTAGGCAGCCGTATGGAAGGAGATGCAGACAGAGCTAGAGCAGAGAATACAGTTCCCAGGTCTGGTAGATTCAGAGACAAAAACATAATGAGAATGAGTCACATTAAATATGATTACCTACGGAATCCACCAATCATTCCTCAGTAGCTTTGTCTTGAGTTTTAAAAAGTACCTAAGCCACAGAAATTCAAGGATATTTGAGTACCTAATCCCTTTAGTTTCCTTTGAAAAACCTGGCTACGAATCTTTACTCCCCCACATCTGCATGTAATGTATGATAGGGACATTTTCCCTGTGAATGCCAATAGAAGGGCCAACCCACTGAAATGTAATGAAGAAAATGAATAGCTGACTGGATTCCGTTGTTCAGCAACAATTATTAATGATGTGGCACGACATACTGGCTGCTACTTCAGAAATGCAGAGAACTGCTGCTGATGGGGCTTGGCTAAATCTGGAATGCACCAGTTTATAACCAAGTAACCAGTTTTATTTTGGTACAGCCAAACTGCAGCCCTTACCAAAAGGCTGAAGCTGCCCAGGCTTCACGTTGCCAGGAAAGCTGCCCTTCTTACTTGGGGATTTCCAGTGAAGAAAACAAAATAAGTGGGTTATAGACTAGGTGTCAAGAGGGTGGGAGAACAAAGCAGAGCACCCACAGTGCTCCTGCGGGCTGCTGATGCATAGTGCTTTTGTCTTAGTAATGCCAAAGGTTTGCAATTTGCAGCTCTGTAACCCTTCACTTAAGCTGTTGAAATGTGCTTTTCCAGAATGCCAGTGGCAGTCTTTTCCAATATTGTTCCCATGCTGCTACTGTTGTACTTCTCCTCCTTGTTGCTCTCATACTGTTATTCTTATACAGTTTCTTTTGTGGCCTCCTACTTGCTATGAGAGCCTCAGACCCTGTTGTGCCTTCTGCTGGCTGTTGAAGGGTTTTCCCCTTCCTTTTTTTGCTCTCTCTAGCTTTCACTTTATTCTTAACATAGAGTTGTTAGGGATGAGGTATGCCACCAGCTATGGATCCCGCCAAAAAACAATCTGTGTAAGCCCATCTCCCCATCTTTTGTGCAACAGCAGTCATGGCTGAAGTGCCACAGTCATCAAGAGCGCAGACCATCTCAGTCCAACCAGAGAAAAGTAGAGCAGCTGTGAGAAATAGAACAGTTGCTGGTCAGCTGGGGAGAGGAGCAGTGGAAATGTGAGCATCCTTCTGGAGATGCAATTGCCAGATGACCACTCAGACTGTGGACTGCTGGTTTCTATGCTAGAAACTAGTAGAATAATATTAGTAAGTGATGTGAGTTGTTGTTGTTTTTCAATATGAGCTTAAGCTCACCTACGGAGGCCATTACACTAGCAAGAAATGAAGTAAAATGAAACCAACAAGCCAATAAAAATCTTGCACCTTCTTTCACATAGTTCATTCCACATGGGGGAGAGCTAAAAGGACTTGGGAAAAGCACTCCTTGGCCTGCGTCCATGTAACCATGTGTGTGCTGGCACAGTGGTCTTTGCAGGTTTTCCTACAGGAGCTAAAGCCCATGGTGCAAGAAAAAACACACTGCTCAACTTCTGGGCCTGGCAGCAAGGAGACCCAAAGCCTCAGGAAAGTATGGAGAATAAGGATGCAGCTGGTGAGGGTGAGACAGACCTACAAAAAGCAGGCAGAGAGAAGCTTACCTGACAAACAACAGCCTGAAAGAGCCCAGAGATGTGAGACAAGAGGTTTGTTTTCACCTGAGTGAGGAAGAGATGCATTGAGAGGAGCGATCAGAGAACTGCAGAGATCAAGAAATTAGCATGCAGTTTGGTCAAGAACCCTTGTCCATCTTCCTTCTCATGAATTGTTGATATGGTCTACGCTTTTAACTCTGTGGAAAAACATCCTACACGTCTGAACACCAAGCAGAGCAAGAAGAGCCTTGGCCAAGGAGCCCTAGATAGTGCCTAGGTAAATCCTCTTCACTTACACACTTCGTTTTGCAGAATCTGTTGTCCTGATCACAAACTCTCACCCCTGTGTCTGTGTGTGAGTTAGAGATGATATCAATGGTGCAAACAGAAAAAAAAAAAAACACAAAGAGAAGAAATAGAAGCATGGCTATCTGGCTGGGACTGAAACACCGTGGAAGCTCTCTCTCTGTGAAACTCTGCATCACCAATGGCAGAAGAATCCATCTTTTTAATTAGCAATGCTGTTAACTTCCTGAAAAGTACCGCTTCACATTTATGCATAGAAATGAGGAGAAAAAAGAGCCCACGGAAGGGAGTTCAGAACCTGGCAGAGAGGATTAGAGGAACTGTTCAACCCAAATGATTGGCACTTATTACCAGTGGCAGCTGGGTTTGCTCAGAGCTTCCATCTACGTCACCTGAATCACTCACTTTGGTAAACATGATTTGAGATTTCTGCAGCACCTTTCAAGGATTGGAGAGAATTTTATAAGCACCAATTAATTAAGACTCACAGCCCTCTCATGTGAGACAGGCAAGTACTGTTATTCCTGATTTACAAACAGGATTTAAGGATTTTCCAAAGCATTGCTGGGGATGTAGTCAAGCGTTCTGCATAGATTTTAAAGAAAACAAACCCATAACTGCCCAACCAGCCAGGGGCTTTAGGAAGTGCCTTGGCCACTTGTATGCATCTCGGTCACGAGATAGAAAGCAGGGTGCAAAGTGAGAGTGCCCAGCTTTCCCATCAGCTCCTCCAGCTTCAGAACTGTCTCTACCCCTGGTGTGAGGGCAGAGGAGGAAATGGAACCTTCTTTCCATGGGAATTTCGAGATAATTCTTCATCTCAAACTTGATCAGAAAGTCAAAAATCAGGGATAAAATCGAAATGTTAAGATTCAGGCATCTTATAACAGAACAGAATGAACCAGTGTGTGATATGGAATTTTTAATTTTGAATCAATAGCAACCAAAAGCCATTTTATGTTGAAATGTCAACCCTAAACAAAATATTTTGTTACGTTTCTCCCAGCTTGAAAACCTCTTTTTTTTTTTTTTCTTTTTTCTCCTCTCCTTCCTTCCTTCCTTTCTTTCTTTCTTTCTTTCTTTCTTTCTTTCTTTCTTTCTTTCTT
>NW_024962296.1:558505-611609 GCF_019238085.1 Lagopus leucura
TTTCTTTCTTTCTTTCTTTCTTTCTTTCTTTCTTTCTTTCTTTCTTTTCTTTCTTTCTTTTCTTTCTTTCTTTCTTTCTTTTTGTCAGAACTGACATTTTTTCATTGCAAATTTCAGTTTAGGTGAAACCAAATTGTCTGATGTGAAAATATTTCCCTGAAAAATGTTAATCAGCTCTGAAATTACCATGTTTTCTGTCAAGAGAAAGACATAAAATGCTGACTTTAAAACTCTGCTGAACTGAACAAAAAAGAGCTGGGAGTGCTGTGAACCAGGCTGAAGCACCAGTTGGCAGGACAAGTAAATGGTCCTAAAAAGGAAGTTCTGACTGCAGCAGAAGTCTTTTCTGTATGAAGCTGTAGGTATCAGAAGAAATTGCCTTTTCTGAGGGAACTGAAAGAAGTAACTTTTCTCGTGCCCTGGAAAACAAGGTGTGACAAAGCATGTGCAGAGTAAATCCACCGGTTCCTCTTGATCTTGCAGAAATAGGTTGGCCTTGTGTTGTGAAGCACATGGGTTAAAACCTGTTATGTATCAATTATATCTGACTGGTCATGAGTGGAGGTCTGCAGGGGTCGGTACTGGGGCCTGTCCTGTTCATATCTTCACTGATGTCCTGGATAAGGGCACTGAGTGCATCCACAGTGAGTCTGTAGATGGCATCAAGTTGGGAGGGATTGTGGATCTGCCTGGGGGAAGGAAGGCGCTACAGAGGGATCTGGGCAGGCTGGATGGCTGGGATGAAGCCATTGGGATGAGGTTCAACAAGGCCAAATGCCGGGTCCTGCACTTTGGCCACAACAACCCCAGGCGACGCTACAGGCTTGGGGCGGTGTGGCTGGAGGACTGTGGAAGAAATGGACCTGGGGGTGTTGGTTGATGCTAGGCTGAACATGAGCCAGCAATGTGCCCAGGTGGCCAAGAAGGCCAATGGCATCCTGGCTTGCATCAGAAACAGAGTTGCCAGCAGGAGCAGGGAAGTGATTGACCCGTGTACTCAGCTCTGGTGAGACCTCAAGTTCTGTGTTCAGTTTTGGGCCCCTCACTATAAGAAAGAAATTGATGCCCTGGAACGTGTCCAGAGAAGGGCAACGAAGCTGGTGAAGGAACTGTAGTGCAGGTCTTGTGGAGAGCAGTGAGGGAACTGGGATTGTCCGCAGGAGGCTCTCAGTGGAGACCTCATCTCTCTACAATTGCCTGAAAGGTGGTTGTGTTGAGATGGAGGTCAGCCTTTTGTCCCGTGTAACTGGAATTGGACAAGAGGGAATGGCCTCAGGTTGCAACAGGGGAGGTTCAAGTTGGATATCAGAAAAAATTTCTTCTCTGAAAGGGTCACGTTTTGGAACGGGCTGCCCAGTGAGGTGGTGCAGAGGCCTTCGGCTCCTCAAGAAACATGCAGATGTTGTTCTGGGGGACATGGTTTAATGGGAATTATTGGTGACAGGTGGACCATTGGGCTGAGTGATCTTGGAGATCTTTTCCAACCTTGGTGATTCAATGATTTATATACAACACAGCTCTTACTCGATGGAATTTGGTAATAATCCAGTATTGCAGTTAATCTGTGATATATTCAGTATGGTAAACAGTAGTATGTGGCAGGAACTTTAATCACTCACTGCCCTGAAACATCTTTTTACATAAATTTTAGCCACCATTGAGCTGCTTGTGTGTTTGTTTGGTTACACATTCCTTTTTATCTTCTGTGGTCTCTTCAACTCTCAATCATTTTCTGCAGATTTGGACCCTTTATCCTATGGCTCTCTAGGAAACACTGAATATTGTTGCACCTATTATGCAGTTCAGCCTCTCCCTGCTTCTGGAAACCTCTTTCTATGTGTATGCATTTTATGCTGAAACCTCAATTTCCTACAACTTAGTTTTTTCTAAGTACACCAGTAAATTCTGTTGCTTGGTTTTCCCTTGTCACGTTTTTGCAGACAGGAAAAACAAAATGTTGCTGGTTAGTGAAGCACAGTTTTTCTTTGCATGGTAAAGTTGTTCCATCTCTGTCAAACTGCACTCCTCTATGAAATTTATAATGCTGCTTTCACTTGTTGCTTCAGACAATCTTCTTGCTTCTCAACTAAGGCAGAATGCAATAACACAGAGTTATTTTTATATAACTTGGGATGCTCTTATCACACAAGCCACTGACTTTGTGTCCTTTCCCTATGTATGCTGGACACAAGACCAGAGATGGGAATTATTTGGCCCTTTTGAGTCCAGTTCCCACTGTTTTGCCCATAACTAGAGCAAAGTTCCCTTTGATAAGCTTCCTTTTAAAAACAACCATCTAAAATATAGTTAGGTTGTCTGCCTGTTGGTTATACAGTCCTTCCCCAGTCTTTCTCTTCAACTCTTTTTGTTACTAGCTTAAACCCCATTTCTTCTGGTGTTTCCATGGATTTTCCCTCACAAGCATTTACCACAGTGCATTTAAAACCACATTTCTGTCTTCTTGACTTTTATTATTATCACAGAATCACCCAGGGATTCACATGATATCAAGAAGCCTCCAGGCTAGGAATAATCCTTTTCCTGAAAGGTTTACAGTCTAAGTAGGCAGGGTGTAAGTGCCAATGGAAGCAGAAGGTCAAATAAATCGTCTAACAGATCAATAGCAAATGTAAACAAATTCCTATTAGCATTTTCCCAACTTGCCCACCACAAACCACACAAACATGTATGGATATACATCATCTGTCAGTGCATATACATCCACTGTCTTGTCCGTGCTACAGAACACATGCTTTGCCTTGCACACACTAAAATTGCCCTACCATTCCCAGGGACTACCTGGGTTTGATGCAGAGCTAAGGTTGGCTCTGCAGCTCAATGCCAGAAGTATGTGGTCAGCAGTGTCACCAAGAGACTCATGAGATGGTTTCATCAATATGGAGCCATCTCAGCTATCAAAACATCTTTGTGTCTCTTGTTTATGAAGAGACCTTCCTTTGGTGAAATAATGTATTTTTGCTGTTAGAAACAACTGAAATAAATAAAACAAATAAAATCATTTTTAAAAGAAGAAATCAAAGAAGCCAGGTTGCTTAGATGTCCTGAAAATTTCTGCGCTTCCATACTTGCACATTCCTCCAATGGAGACGCTTAAATATAAAACCCATCACGTGGAAACGCATGCAGTCAGGTAGAGACAAGCAATTTCCATTTGTCGCGCAGCATGCAGAGCCAGGCACAGGCTGTGCGATCCGGCCGCTGGTCCCAGCCATCACCAGGGCTGCGTGCACCACATCCAGCTGCCACCCTTCCACCTGCACCGGGGGAGATTCCCTCTCCACCTCTCAGTAACAACTTCCTGGGTCTGAATCAAGGCAGAAGAAGTGGCAATGTACCTGAGTGCATGGACACGCATCCACTCTGCAGCACAGTGACAGCCCATCCTGCTTGGTGCAGCCTGCCTGGACCGAGGAGTTGCACTCAAGGAAATGCATGTCTCTTGAGCTTGTTCCTAGTCTTTGTTTCCCTTTTGATTGGCAAAGCAAGAAAAGCATGCAATTTTAGGCCTCTCCCCCATCAAAATGGCTGGCTCAACAGAAGGAATACGCATTCCTCTTCAGAGGCACAAATCCTATCTCCTAGCATAGATCACAACAGATAACCCTGCAGAAGGCCTTTCTTTCTAAGCCTCTATTTTGTTTAATTAAGAATTTAATGTAATTTTTGCTTACTGCATGCTTGTCTTCAAGATAAAGAATTCAAAAGATTAATAAGTACATAGTTAATTATTTTATATGTTTATCTATATCTCCTGAGTGATAACAAGATCGTTTTGGCTTTGGTAAAAGCAAAAACAAAAACATATAACATAATTCTTAAGTTTCTAAGCTTTTATTTAACATAGGAAATGTAGAGGTGATCCACTACTGAGGAATTTTGAGTTCATCAGCCCTTACCGAAGCTGGTCTCATTCAGGGAAACTCCTTCTGCATGTAGTGGCAATGCTCAGTCATGGCTTGAAGCACTGATGGAGCACCTGATGGAAGGCAAGGCCAACCCAGGGGAGCTCAAGTGCATGCAGTGCAATGCTGTTGAGAACTGGAAGGAGTGGAGACAGGATGCACCCCTTCCCAGACTTCATTTAAGGATTGACAGTAGAGCTGGAGGCATCTCTTGATGGAGAACCCTGCCTACCTGAGGTTTTCCAAAGGTAAGCAGCTCTTTTCCTTTCTTTCTGCATCTGTGGCTGCTGCATTTGGACTCGTTCTCATTTGCTTTAGCCAAAGACTTTGCTACCCTGCTGTCATCATTCCATTATAGCATTACAATGGGCATAGGCTGCACAAGGACTGCGATTGTGAATGTGGTTTCTCAGTGAAAAATTTAGCAAGTATTACCCTGCTCTAATACAGTTTCATATTCATTTTCTACAAGTAAGAGAAAATCAAGAAATCACTTCAGAAGCACGAGAAAATACACAACGTAAATGGGTGGTTTCTTATGGGAAAGAGTGTTCCAATGGTGTCTGCCTAAATAGTGCTGTGATAACACTTTTTCTCCTTTCTTACATCACACCTCTCCCAAACTCCAAGCCATATGGTAGGCAGGAAATGTCATTAAAAAATGCACATAAGAAAATTATGAAGAGTGCATAGCCGAACATCTGAGCTTCTCAGATTAAGTTTGAATTCTTTGTGTCAGCTTTGACTCAAGGGTATAAATCATGGCGTGGCCTTGCTCCTTTTTTCCAGAACACACAATATTACCAGGTCATTTTTCCTCTATAAATCTTGGGTGTACACACAGAATCTGGTGCTATATCACCAAGTCCAGTCTTCTGGAGTAATTGATTTGAAAAGTATGAAAAGTATTTGCCATCCTTACTCAGATCACATATTATCCTATTCTGTAAGAAACCCCGAGAGGAATTTACAGGATTATTCAATGAGTAAGGTACTATTCATGGTGAGTAAAGGTGGCAGAATTAACTTGCTACTGATTATGAGCAGCTTTTCCTCACTTACGCTGCTGTAAATTTAAATTAACTCCACTCAATCAATGGCGAATAATTGATATAAAATCAGAGTGAGAGGAGAATTAGTCTATAAGTATGTCTAGAATGAATAAACAGCAAAAATTTGCTGGCGTGTGTAACCCCCCTTGAAGCTTTGCTGCAAGGTTACTTTTATAACTGATTGTTTCATTCTCAGAAGTGCTGCACTGCTGCTCGGAAAGGAGATCTATACTGAGCTTCTGCATGCTGAAAACGCCCATGGTTTGCAAAATCCCACAGGTCCCACAGTGACTGAGCCAGCCCTTGGGCACAGCCTAGCAAGCAAGGCCAGGCAGCTCTCCCGTGCGGTGCCCTGCTGTGCCCTGCTGGCTTGCAGCTGGTTTTGCACTGGAGGACACTGGGCTGACATAGGAGGGGAGTGATTGCAGCATTGCATCCCCTTCCTCACAACCAGTTCAGCAGATGCCCTGTAAGAGCAAACAGAGGCTCCTGCCTTCAGCTGGGGGGTGCCTGCTCCTTCCTGCCTCCCTGGAGCAAGGCCTTTCAGCTATGTTTGTAGTGCAGTTCCCACTGTGGGGTTCGGAAGTGGCCAATGCCTCTAATTACTAACACAAAGCTATTATTATTTAATCAGCAGAGACCTCACAATCCCTTTCGGGTGGCATATTTTTAACGCTCATGACTGTATCGCCTGGATATCGTTTAATTTTAGCTCTGCTTATTAGATTCAGAGAATGAAAAAAACTGCCTTCCTCCCTCTGTGACGCTGACCCCATCCCCTGCTCTCACCTGAACTCTGGCCACAGCTTTTCCTGCCCCACTTTCCCCTCCCTTCCCTCCCCCAAGCAGTGGGTTGGAGGGGTGCCATCACCTCTGGAACTTGCAGATTAAAAGGCAAAAAATTGACAGTAAACTGCCAATGGCTCATTTACTGTTGACGGTGAGTCAATCAAAATCCTGCTTTCCCTCTGCTTCCTGGCTTTCCCATCTGTGTGAATTCATGACCCGATTTCTGATGTGTTCCACGCTGTTACTTTTTTCCCCTCAGAGTTTAATTGCTTCTGTTTCACATTTGGGTGCTGAAAAGTTGACAGAAGCTGTACAATCCCCTCCAGCAACAGATCCTGTTTATATTGCTGTAAACTATGTTTTGCAGTGATATGATTAGTAACAAAAGGGAGAAAATTAAACAGAAATGCGCGTCTCTTTGTATAAAACCCAGTTATCTGCCAAGTTTTACTCTGAGGGTCACCAGAAATGTTAGCACAGAGTAAGGAAGCCACCAAGTCTGCATGCATAGGGCATTCTGAGAGCAGCAATTTGCCTTACACCAGAGGCAGCATTTACCCAAACAGATGTCAGTCTCAGGACTGAGCATCCTCAGGCACAGTGCACAGAGGAGGAGGGAGAGCAGGAGGAGGAAGGCTGGAATTTAGAGAAGAGATTGTGGCAGCAAGGTTGTTGTGCTGTGATTATCTAAGGATGTCAATAAGGCTAATATCTTTTAAAAGACCAATCATTATAGCTGGGGAAAAAAACAACAAGAAAAGCTTTTGGGCACATAAACCCATCTTGAATGACATTTCAACTCTCCTTCCATTTTCACGGGGTCTGAAATAGACCCATTTCTTCTTTGTCAGGAGCCCATGACATTTTGGTCGATATTTTTCTACCTCTTTTTGTCTTGAAAGCACAGCTGAACTTTTATTTGCTGAAAACCACATATGCAGTAAATAAAAGTGGATACCTAAAGTTACCAAGTGTTTTATTTACCAAGAGATATTCTCGGTGCAGGAAATGCTCAATTACCATTTTGATATTATTTGTGTTAGCGTTTTAATTTTTAAAAACTGAAATGATACAGAAACACTCGTAAGAACCTGAAAGCTCAGGAAATCTGGACCCAATGTTTTGCAGAGGGACTCTCTTTTCCAATATGCCATTTTGAGTGGGAGACTCGAGGTTTGCTCGAGGTACTCTTGACCCACTCCGCTGCAATACGATCACTATGAGAGTGATTGTCAGAGCTTGACTTGGCCTCACCCATGGGCCAGCACTCATTGATCGATATTCTTAATCCTTATCAGGCTCTTTCAAAACTCTGGACTTTGCTGAGCTGCCTTACAGGACTGGAGCACGGGAAGGCTCTTGACATTGACTCAGTCCTCCAACCCTTCGGATGCCATTAGACTTTCCCCAATGGGTTGGAATTTCTATGAGCAAAAGTTTTTTGCAGTCAGAAGTTTGTTTTGTTGTGCTGTAGACCATTATGTGCAGCTGGATATCAGGCAGAGTGTCGAGACCTTCAGAGAGACCTGCTGCTCAGAGTGGTAACAGACTTTAGCCCAAGCGAAGACATCTTCATTATGGCCAAGGCAGCCCAAAGCTCTGTAAGGTGGAAAACTCAGGACTCCAGGCAATGGTGAGCACTGAGGAGACAAGGTTTGGCTGGGAACACAGTCCAAGCAACTTCTAGTTCTAGTCTGAATGTACCAGAGGGATGCTATCAACTTCTCCTTACTAAGAAGCACCAGCTTAGAGGTATGCTGGCAGATGAGCAGCAGAGTGGTCCTTCCCATCTTCCCTGAAGCTGCAACACATTAAATAATGAATACATTCCTTTACCTGCAGGCAACAAATGTTCCCTGTGGACCAACTAGAATGTAGCTCCCTGTCCTTTTCCCTCCCACAGTTAAAGTCAATCACTCAGCTGCTTCCTCTTCCACCAAATCTCCGTACTGTACAGCACTGTACAGTACACACAGGAACTGTACAGCAGCTCCTCAGCTTGCAGCAATGGAATGGCTGTTTTCTCACTCTGATCAGTTTATTAAGAATGTTAAGAATAAACTGGTCAGAGTGAGAATCCCTCCTCGCTCCAGAATCCCTTCTCTAATAAACTGCAATGCTAAGCTAGTACATTGCCTAGTTCCCTCCAGCAGGCAGCTGTTCCCAGAGGAGAAGAAATAGATTTATCCTGCCACCCACGGCACAACCTGGCAGGAAGTTTGGATGCTGCTATCATTCCATCAGCCTTTTTTAGCACTCTCTTCTTGCAGGCACTTTCTGCTGTGTCACATTGTTTGTGCTCGATTGTGTGGCCATGCGCACATCTGCATCTTGCTGTAACAGGAATACACGTGGAGATGCATAGGAGCTGCTGCATCTCATGATGGTGACACATGAGAGCTTATTTGTTCAGCCTAGAGCAGCTTTGCTCCTCCCCGTTTCAGCCACAATTACCTTAATATATGGAGGTATAATAGCAGTCTCCTCACTTCATTACCCAGTAACATTACACGTCTCTCCAACGTCCCGAATACTATTTCACTCGCAGATGTAAAGGTGGGCATTCTCATTTACCTCTGACAGATGGCATCTGAGCTATCTACGAAGGCACGTTTTTCCTGCAGGAAAGAAGCAAAGTTACCCACGTTGATCTGATCTGAGATGGATGGGATGGAAGTAGGAACGGGATGAAGTCTCGTACTTTTTGGTAGAAAATCAGCACAGAGCAGTGTGACAGTGATTACTGCACCTGGTTTATGATTCAAAGAACTGGCAGTAGCAGTTCAACTACTAACAGAGATACCTATCCATTAAACTTATATTAAATGTTCTGTAAAGTCAGGTCCTGTATGGGGATGTGAGTCTGTCAGGACATTATCTGGTCTTCAGTTCCAGCAAAGCCTTCTGTTTTCAGACAAGAGGTTCTAGTTTCACTCCCTTCAGATGAACTGGCGTGGGAGTGTCGCCACAAATGTGCCACAAGGAGCAGATCCTGGATGTGACTCCTGTGGCAATATGGTTCTGTAAAGCTTGGAAAGCTTGCAGCGCTGTCACCTGAGGAACACCACCTCAAAGCATCCAGGCAGGACTTCAGCCTTCACCACTTTCAACCCAGCGCCAGCTCTCTTGAGAAAAGGGTATTTAGTCCATCAGATTTTGTGACAAGACCGGCGGGAAGCGGATTGAAAACCGGCAATTCGGGCAGCTTATAGTTATAGCCCAGGAAATAAAAAAATCAGAGGTTTAGGGGATTTAGAAATGAAGAGTAGGAATGAAGATCTAGGGCTGTCTTTTAAGAGCTTCAGAATTCCTCCCAGCCCCTTTTTAAAGGCAAACCCCTGCAGCTAAGGCAAAGGCAATCCAATGGCTGCTCATCCTATTGCACGGAGCTTCTTGTCCTTTGACAAGGGTATCTTTTGCAGCCTTCTCCAGAAAAGCCCCTTCTATAGAGACACAGGTGTGCTGGTGCAGCATTTCTGTCACCACATTATCTCTCTTTGCTCACATATCCTGGTGCACGTTTACATGGACAGCACAATTTTGCGGAGGCGCTGCACTCACATCAAGTTGTCAAGAAGTGATGTTAACTTTCCAAAGGACTGCTGGCAGACTGGCAGCCTTTGGCATTTGTTAGCAATAGCTTTAGAAACCTGAATCCTTCAAAATCAAGGCTGAGTTCCTGGAAGCTCCTCACTCCATTGTCCAGGAACTCCATTTGGGTTTAGTGTCCAGGCAGATGCACTAACTCTAGAATTAATACAGTCTAATAGAGAGGACACCACAGCTTTGTCCAAGATTACCTCTATGGATTTGGGCAAATAACTTCATCCACTCTGCTCATATTTCCGGGTCCCTATGGAGATGTTACTTCACAGTATCATCACAAGGCTGTTTTAAAGGTAACATCCATGCATGGCTGGGATGTGCTCAGTTTACTATAACTGAGTTGCTGAGCACTGGCTGAGGACCCAGTGTACATTCTGTTAATTAATCCGATCCACTTTGTGTCAGTGCAAGGCTTCCCCATACAAGATGTTGTTTTTTTTTCAATCGTGTATGAAAAACCAAACAGACAGGTAGCCTTTAACCACCAAGCCTGGTGGGCAGGGGAAGCTGACTGCTCGCTGGAGGCATGGAGCACAAACAAGGACTGTCAGTTCTGCCACTTATTCACTGTTTGACTTGTGGACAAAGCATCTACTCTCCCCACACCTAATTTCATTAAAAACAAATCAAGAGGGTATGCCAAGGTTATTGTTTTTGTAATTACCCCAGAGTCCTTGCATGGAAGGCCTTTCAGAGAAGAGATTCTTTCAGAAAATAGTAATCCATCACTCAGTTGCCAAGAAATCACAGAACTGCAGGCTGAACCATGTACAAGCTTTGTCACTGAAGCATATTTCTGCTTTCATGTGACAAACACCTGAGCAAATCAGCTGTGGGAATAAACATAATCAAAGGTTATTAGTTAATAGGGACTAATCTCCCACAAACACTTGTATTCCGAAGCAGGCACATTCAAAAACACAGGTTGGACTGCAGAAGGAATTCAGCTAAACCAGAGTTTGTTTTCTCCTGCCTGCTGTGCAGTAACTTTCAGGTGGTACGTGTTAGAAATCACACACCAGAACTTCCTGGCAAATCAGAGTTCCTTTTGTTGATGCGCATTTCTCCATCTCTGCTCGGAAGCAGTCATAGGTTTGGATGTGCTTAGATAGCATCACTCATATGGTAAGCACTGCTCAGCCCTCTGTCACATGGGGACCCATGTCGCAAATGGGACCACGTGGAAAAAAAAACCTCTTGAAAAAGGTGAATCTGCATCTTTTGGGTGATGTGTTTTGCACTATGGACCTTTGAAAAACTGCTCTGGTGAAGCAGGGGGGATTGTGAACTGCAGCATATGAGAGCTGACAAAGCTATCATCTTAGCCACAGCTAGGCAAGAGAAAGAACAACAGGTTTTGCTCCCTCGGAGAAGACACAGCCCCTGCCTCTTTCTTAGTATCTGTGCAACAGGAGTAAAGGCTGCTCCCCACACCAGCTAAGATGCTCAGGTGCTTACAAAGGAGAAACTTTATATGTTATTTCTGTCTGTCTGTCCCTAACTGTTCCTCAACGAGCCCCACAGCAGCAGTAAGCTTCACAGGGAAGGGTGGTTTCCTCCTTACTGCAGTCTTCAAAATGTTCATTTGCAAAATAGGCACCTGAAGAAGAGCCCTCCAGGGAAAGCTTCTGTGTACTCACCAGCCCTTCTGTGGGGCTGGCTAAATGTTATCTGGTTGCTCAGTCCTTCAGGTTCTTCAGGTTGTCTACTCAGAGGCATATTACCAAGAGGTGCCACACTTTAAATGCAGGTCAGAATGATTCCCAGGTGGAAGAGAGAGAAGCATCCACATTGTCCTGTTGGTGGGGAACTGAACCCTGAACGTGGCAACAAGACAGGAGCTGTGTGAGTGGAGCCAGCTGGGAACATGGTGGTTCCAGATGGGAATGGCCTTTACCTGCACGCTTTCATTTGTTTCTAAGAAGGTACAGTATCAAAGACATCTACGATCAAATCCAAGAAGAGCAAAGGGGCAGTTAAGTGCTGGAGTGCTATGAAGGCTGTGGGTAGATGTGAAATCTGGCTCGACATTTCTGAAGTAGTTGGAGGAACAGCAATGCACGATGCAACCTTGTTCTCCAATGCCTCCTACCAGCCTGTTGCTGATGCTGGTGCTTCAGTGTCTAGAGGAAGTATGTGCTCACCTTTGTTACGCTGCGTGCTGTTTGTGCAAATGGGATTTTCCAAATTACTGCTGGAGTGGCAGGTCAAGAAGCACGGCAGCTCCTGCTTTTCTTACTGAAGCCGACAGGACTGCTCACGGGCCTCAAGTCAAATGCATGCTTACTTAGCTGAAGTCCCCCCACAGCTGGAGACTGTGTCAGTGCTGAAGTCACCCCCCATCTCTGCATCTCAGGCTGAAACACTCTGTTGCCAGCAAATACAGCTTTTTTAGGAATTAACTCATCTAGCATCAAATGGATTTCATTATCTTTCCACAAAATGAGATGATGGTAGTGGGCAGAGATTCTAATGCCATTTACCAGCATTAGTTTACACTCTTTGTGGAAATCTCCTTTCTCATGGATTACAGTAAAGCAGAATTTGTCAGAACTGCAGAGAAGTTGGGGCCTTGCTTTTGATTTCTGATCACAGTCCTCCACCAAGAAAATAGAAAATGATTAGTCATGTAGTGCTTATTGATTTAGTAGTCTTCATTTTAAAAATTATGTTTCCTAGGATTGTTCTTTTTTTATTATTATTACTGAAGCAAATTGTAGCACACTGAATTGGAAACTGGTTAACTCCTTCCTATCTCTGCTTTTATAGCTCATTTTCTCTCTGATTGAACAAAAGCCATAAAGTGAGAACTGTTTTCTCTAAACATAGGAAATAAAAGACAGGCTTCAAAAGAACGTGTCATGCTCAGATTGCTTGTGCTTCCTTCCTTCTCACCACCTGCTGTAATTCCTTCCCTTCTTTCCCAACTGTTTTATCATAATCTTTCCATGAGAATATCTATTAACAGAATCATATAGTGGATAACTGCTGATAACCAGGTAATTTGGATAAATGGTCACATAAAAAGCATTTTCTATTCCTAAGACAAGGGTTTGGTTTGTCCTCTAGATCAGAGAGGCACTAGATAATAAGCCTTGCTCCCTCTGCTCTACAGGTAGCCTCCTGCTTTTCAAGGAGTACTGGGATTAAATACAATTGGAAGGTCCAGTCTGCCTTCCATGCACACATGATGATTTCCAGAGGTTCAGGAAAAGGGAAGAACACCACTGAAACAAGGGAGAGAGTGTTTGTAAAGTTCTCTAGCCTAATTCTCACAAAAACAAAAACAAAAATACCACCTGTATGGGGGGATGATACGAAGAGAGTAAGGACCTCCTATGTCATGAAATCAATTTCCTCACATCACAAAATCCTTTAGCTACTACTTCTGAAATCTTTTTTTCCCCCTTTTATGATCTCATAGAATTGTAGAATCACCCAGGTTGGAAAAGACCTCCCAGGTCATCCAGTCCAACCATCCACCTATCACCAATTTTTCCCCAGTAAACTACGTCCCTTAGTACAACATCTAAACATTTCTTGAACACCTCCAGCACAGGGAAACAGCCTGCTGCTGTGCCTCTAGGACTTCCTTTTTGAGGAGCGACCAGCCTTCCTGGACTCTGTTGCTCTTCAGGGCTGAATCCCAAGGACCCTCCCTACCTGTGTTCTGAATAATTCAAAGCCTGCCCTCCAGAAGCCCAGGGCAGCAGCTTTGTGATCCCCCCCCCCCTCTCCTGACATCAAGAATAGTGAACTCTACCATCTGGTGGTCACTCTGTCCTAGACAGCTCCCAGTCTCCACATCTCACAGCAGTTCTCCTCTGCTTGTGAACAGCAGCTCTAGCGGGGCACCTCCTTGGTAGGCTCTCTTACCAGCTCCATCAGAGGCTATCTTCCACACACTCTAGAAACCTTCAGGACTGCTGCTTCTGCACTGTACTGTATCTCCAGCTGTATCAGGAAAGTTGAAGTCCCCCATGAGAACAAATTCTTCCAGCTGCTCACAGAATGCCTCATTCATTTCTTCATCCTGGTTAGGTGGTCTATAACAGACCCCCACCAGGATGTCAGCTGCGTTGGCTTTCTCTCTGATCATTGCCCATAGGGACTCAACCTTATCATTCTCAGCCCCGAGCTCTGCAACACACTCTTAGAAAGCCCCTATGCCCCTCCTTCCTTGCCTATCCCTTCTGAAGAGTTTATAGCCCTCCACTACAGCAATACAGCCATGAGAATTGTCCCACCGTGTCTCACTAATAGCAGCTAAGTCACAGTTTGCCTGTCACATGATGGCTTACAGCTCGTCCTGCTGTTGTGCTGTTGCCCATGCTGCATGCATTGGTGTAGATGCACTTCAGCTGAGCCATTGGCCTCCCCCCCAAACCCATCATTGCTCCCTCTAGCTCATCTCGCAAACCTCCTTTCATCCCTTCCCCCTTCATACCTAGTTTAAAGCCCTCTCAATGAGCCCTGCTAGCTCCTGGGCTAGGGATCCACTTTCCCTTTTGAGACAGATGAGACCCATCTGCAGCCATCAGGCCCGGTGCTGAGTAAACCACCTCATGGTCAGAAGAACCAAAATTGCTGTGATTGTACCAGCCTCTCATCCATATATTTATGAGATGGATTTTCCTGGTCCTCTCAGTATCTCTTACTGCCACTGCAGGGGTAGAGGGATAGAGGGAAACACCGTCTGTACTCCTGCTCCATCAATTAACCACTCCAGTGCCCTGAAGTCCCTTTTGACAGCCCTCAGGCTTCTCTCAGCAATTTCATCACTGCCAGTACAAACTGTCAATAATAGATAATAATCAGAGGGGTGAAGCAGGCCAGGAAGTTTTCTGGCAATGTCCCAGACTGGGCCCCAGGGAGGCAGCACGCTTCCTTACAGGTAGGGTCTATCTGACATAAGGGACCCTCTGTTCCCCTCAGAAGGGAGCTGCCTACAACAGCCACCCTTCTGTCCTTCTTGGCAGAGGTAGTCTTGAGGCTGAAGTCAACTGCCTTGCCCTAGGCAACATCATAGGTGCCAAGGTGGGTGCTGTGATGCAGAGGTGGACCTGTTTCCACTCCTCCTCATCTCTGTACTGGCCCTTTCTTCAAATATCAACAAGAATCACAACAAACAATTCATAACAATGGGATGGCTAGTCTGGGCATTGTAGTGGTATAGTAGATCTCAGAAAAGTAAAACAAAAATAATCTTCGTGGAATGAGTGTGTGCTGGGGGCACAAAAAGCAGTGGGAGGCACACAGATTCATTCACAGATCTGCAAGGCAAGAGGATGCAAGTGCCAATCTGCCTTGGACTGGAGTGGTAGCTGATGCTGCACACAAGAAAGGAACGCTCTCTCATAGAATGTCACATCACAATTCTGACACCGCACAGGTGAACTAAGTTAGTTTAAGTGGAAAAGAGCTTCCAGGCAACTGTATAAGAGCAGAAAAATTGTTGTTTCGGTCAGAGAGGTGGGATTCTGAGAATCTTAGAGGTAAGCTCTTATGAACAGTGAAGTCTGGGAGAGGAAGATTAAGATTAAGGAAGGGTAAGGTTTTTTGTTGCGTTTGTGTGCTGAGCTTCCAATAAAACCATGCTCCAGGAGGGATGACAGAGAATAAACCAAGGGAATGGGTGTTGTGATCTTTCAGTGCACCATGCCGCAGACGAAACAGTCCACCAATAAGTATTAAATTGCAGTCATTGTCCTGGATATTTGTTCAAAGCTTTGCTAAGCTCTTTTCCTTCTCAGTCTTTGCCCAGTGACCTTCGTTTAGCCTCTTTAACAGGCATGGCTGGGACAGTCAGGCATATATCCCCTAACTGGTAAAGATAAATAGATTCATAGAATTGTTGGGTCTGAATTGCATCCACAGCATGTGTGCTCTAAAGATATACTCCTTAGCTCAGCTAGAAGTTATGGGCTTGAAACAGGAATTTCTGGGTGAAATTCTTTGGCCTATGCCATGTGACAAGCCAGACTCAGTGATGTAATTGACACTTCTGGCTTCAAAATCTAAGAATCCATGAAAAAAAGCCATCTGTTTTATGCTTTGTTTTTTGTTTTTTTTTTTTTCTGCAAGCCTGTTATCTCTCCAGGCTATCTATACTCAGCTTTCAGCATCCTCAAGCTTAAAGAGTCTCAGTGATTACTATTCTGCCATTTTGCACCTCCAAATCTTTTCAGGGAGGCCTCCTGAGACAGCAGAGAAACAAAGTCCAGCTGTCATTCCAGTTCACCAGTTAAACTATAGGCAGGCTGACTGCAGTGGTATCCGTCATCAGCACAGAACAACAGACAGAGCTGGGTCTTGAGAACGAGCTGGGAACTGGTGGCACTGCTCAGCAGAAATGGCGTTGGAAATCTGGGAAGTCTTAATGGCAGTCTTCTCTTTAGCTTCTTCTATTTTCATTCCTATATTGTGCTTTCAATTAATCAGGCTGCTGGTTCACCAGCACCTCAGTAATAATCCTGTTATCCATGCTCTGTGTCTTCTTCTCTATAACTTAAGATGGATTCTTACTCAAACTGGTGCCATTTCATTGCCTGCAGTGGGGCTACTTGGAATTGTCATCAATATGGGGAAGAATACAGGCCTCTTCGCATAGTCCCCATTTCACCCTCACAAACGCTCATTTGTTTTTAATTTTCAGGTTCTAATTTAACCAAGCCATAGTTTCCGCTACCTCTGGAATCAATATTTTCTCTGCCTTTTGACACTTTTTTTTTAATTTTATTTTTACATGCGGTCTCCAAAAGGGTATAATTTACAGTTAATACCATGCAATCAAAGACAATGGCAGGATCCCTGCGAGCAGAGCAATCCTGGCTTCCTAATCACGGCCCTCATGCTCCACAGAAGAATTACAATCCTGCTCAAGGAACAGCAAATGCCTTTTCTCACGAGCACAGCTTAGTATTTTAAAGGAGGAAAATCTATGCCTCTCTTTGCTCGGAAGGATGTGGCTTCAAGTTGAACCACCCCTTGGGAAATAAGGAATAGGAAACGAAGATTCCCCATCTGGGAAACGCAGGATGGGTGCAACATAGACCATACTGCGTTTCTATGTGTCCTTTATGTTGAGAAAAGGTACCTACAAGATGCAAGGCCACTTCCAGCCCCGTTCTGTGGCTGCACTGAGGTTCTGCCTTGCTGGGAACTGATGCAGCAGGCTGAATTCACGGCTCTGTCTGCTGAGTAATTGCTATGCCCAGCAGAGTAATAATACCAAAGGGGCTTCCTGCTGTATTTCCATGCTCAGGAGATCACTGTTACGTAGCACCTCTGACTTAAAGGGAACAAAAGCACTGCTCTAGGACCTAGATGAACAGAGCAACAAACTCCTGCTTTAAGATGTCCCTGAAACACACAGGTGTGTGTGTGGGGCTCTTACTGACTGTGCAGAGCTTTCAGTCTTGGTGAAAGGAATCTGGATTTGCCATGGCAGTGATGCATTTCTTTCTGGAATGTTCTCCCTTGAACTCTGTCATGCCCTGCTTGCTATGGCTTTGTTGGAGGACAATTACCTTCGCTAAATAAAAATGACCAGAACGTGTCAAGTGTCAAGTGAGAAGCAATAAGCAAAGCAGCTGAAAACAAAAGACTATAGAGAAAAAGGGCAGGACATATTCCTTACTTTCTGCAAGCATAAAGACATGTAATCTGCTGCTGCAGCAACAGTTATCCCACCAGTAGTGGAGAGTACCAAGGGCGATTCCTTCATAGGATGAGACCAAATGGAGTGACATCACAGTGCAGCATCAGGGTGGTTTGCACGACATGTGCTCACCCAGAAATTATGGCAGCCACGTCAAAGGGCTCCTCCTCTCGAGCTGCCTGTCAGCATCCCTCTGCCAAGGGATGCCAGGTTTGTGGCAGATCGGGTGGAATGACCTGTGAAAGCTGGTCAGGGTACTCCGGAGCAAAGCTTGGGGCTCTGCACAGGTCAGGCAGCCCTTACACATCTCACCAAATGATCTGTCCCGCCTTGACAATGGCTGTCAGAACAACAAAGATGAGGGAGTTACTTTCCCTCGTCTTACTGTCCCCATTCCAAACTCCATCTCAAGAATTCCTTTCACCACGGACTTTTAACAACCAGGGAAATATAGCAATAGAAAGATCACTCAGCACGTGCCCTGTTTATTGCATGATTCCCTGGAGATTTGCTGCAGGCTGTCCAAGAAGAGGCAGTATCATGCACATGCAGAAGTCACATCAGAGAACATGAGAGAGATGTAAATAAATTGCAGGGAATCCAGTAAAGGTACAGCCTAAGTCAGTGCAAAAAAATCAGAGCTACTGGCTTTGATCTGACTCCCAGGGAATGGAAGAATGTGTCTCTGAGAAGGGCAACCCAGGGAGAGAGGATAATGGTTAGTATATAGTGCATTCAGGAGGAACTGAAGGGGAACAAAGGCATGCCCAACAGTGTGTCCATGTGCTGCAGACAGGCAATTACTCTATAAATCACAGTTAAAGGAGACCTCTACTAGCCGGCACTAACCACAGTGCCTTGCCTTCTGCAAGGATCAGCCTCTGTGATCGCAGGCAAAGACAGAGCACTGGTAAGGCAAAACCAACTATTCAGACAGACAGACAGACATCAGCACGTGTTCTCAGACCATAGGTCCCTGACCAGAGTCGCCTTGAAGGGACAAGTTCTGAAAGTGGCACAGATGAGATGATGGGACCTGACCTGAAGGGGGTGGCCACAAGGACATGATGAGGAGCCTGGCTAAACCACTTATCATGATGGCTTCACTGCTGGGAACAGTCATGCACTATTAGTGCTGAAAGATTTTCCTGCCCTAACGGCTAGGATTTTAAGAATCTATTTAACTTTGATAGTCTATAGCCCATCACTGGGAGTCTGCTTAAAGATGTGATTGCTCTTCTTTGTATTGGAATTGCTGACAGATCCTTAACTATTATGGTGCTTACCAGCAGTAACCATTTAAATAGAAAGAAAGAGCAGAGCATAAATGACTTGTGCTGTTTGAATTTGATTTACCCAGCAGCAGAAAAAAAGTTCCACGTGCAGATCCTCACTACGCTATCTAGCCCACGAGTCTGCCCTGCTCTTTGTATACCAGTACACTAAAGTTAGAAGCCACATTATCCTGGAGGAAGGACGCTGCATTGATGGGAATTCTGGGGCTGGTTGTTTTTTGAACTGCAATATGTGGCATTGTGATTCTGTCAGTGATTTAAATGCACTGATAGAGTTGGTGACAGCTTAAATGTCTCCAGCCCCCAGCCTTCCCTCACCCCTCCTCCCTGCTGCAGCTCTCTCTCTCCCAGGGATGGAAGGCTGACAAGTTCTGTGCAGGAACAAAGGAGAGTGGGAGAATAGGTGGAGAGACCGGTAATTGTTTAGGGTGGGGTTTTTCTAGCGTTGTTTTAAAATATGAGCATAAATGGAGATATTCCACCTTCTTTTCTTGTGCTTAAGCACAAGAATACTGTGAGGGGCTGACTGCCCCAACGTCTGTTACCCCTGCCCTCTGAAGGAGAAGACTGAAGAGAAGGGGAGGCTGCCAGGTCCCTCCTGAAGGCTGAAGGACAAAGTGGGCAGCTCCGAGTGGAGGAGACGAAAATGACCACTGTTTCTCTTCAGATGTTTACAATGAAGGTTGTCATGTCACAAACACCAGAGGGGCAAAAAGACAAGTTAAGGATGGAAAAATGCAGACACCGTGTAGGACGGAGCCCCACTGGGAAATAAGGCATCACAGCATCTTGTTATCACTGCCATCCCTATTAATAACATCGGTGACTTCAGGTACAACCTCAGCAACTCCAGAATGGTCTGAAAATATTGAGTGATGGATGGAGCAGTACCACACCACTGATTTACATTTGTTAGAAGCAAACATCCACAACTCACCGAGAGTAAATATGTGATGCTGTCATCCCTAACTGGTGGGAATAAAAAATGTATTACCCTCCTCTTTATCATGTGCCCTGACTCTATTTACACTTTCTCTCTCTCATGCATGCTGATATAGATATAATGGAAATGGAAAGAGTAGGAAAAGCGTATCCATCAGAGAGAGGAGAAGTCAAGTGAAGTAGGGTGCGTTTGTACTTTGAAGGAGCGGACTGCAGTTGTGCTTACTGTGGATATTCAGACCTCAGCGCTTCATGAGGTCGGTGTGGTCTCCTCTTAGCACCAGTCACACACTCAGCTTCTTTGCCTTAGACACACGCACTGTATGGAAATCAGATGCTTCTGCAAGACAGAGGAGGCCCATAAGCCACCCACTGAAAGCAGTGGCAGATTTCCAAAGCCCGGATTCAGCACACTCAATTTCACCCACTTAAATTCAGTATCTGAAATAGAAACCTTACCATGTTAGGCTCCCTCTACGGTAAGCGCAGAAAGAAACACCACAAGAGCATTCCATGACAGCCACTTGCTTTCTGTGGGCCTCACAAGGAACTTAGGGCAATGACATTTCCAGTTGAAGTGTCTCAAGTACTTAACGTTGGGTAGAACAAATCTAGATCAGCATCCCCTGATCTCTACATACAGTTTGCCCTCTCCCCATCACCTCAGGCAGTTTCTCCCCTGTGGTTAGCCCACAGGATCCGAGCCCACTGCTCATTCACTGTGTATACGAGCAAGTTACTTAACCTCGGGAGTGGTTCTCCATAAGCATCCCAAAAGGCACATGACAGTTTTCCGTCATGTTCCTTCTTTCCTAAAACACAGACAGGTTCTGAGGTAGGTTAGCTTGCTTGAAAGGGTCACTGCTGTCGAATAACTGCGTGGGGAAGAGTGGGTAGCTTACGGACTTGTGCCCTTGCTGCAGGGACAGCAAATGGTGGGAAGAAGCATCCCAAAGCTCAACTGCGTGCCTGCAGTGGCTGGGGACACTTGGCAGTAGCAGATCACATGAGGAAGCTCAGGAGTGGAGCACAGAGCTGCCACTGTGTTTCACTGCAGCACGGACAGGCCTGAGTTACACCCTGCTGCATGGAGCCACGGGCAAGAATAGCTGCGGAGAGGAAGATCTGCCTGACCACCTTAATGACAAGGGTGAAAGCACCGCCACTCCCAGCTGCTTGTTTCAAACGACAATGTTTTCATTAGCCCTAAGAAAGAATGGGAAGGAGGAGTGCTGTGTGAAGCCTGAGCTAGCCTTTGTGCCTGCTGCTGGGGGTGTGATCAACAACACCAGCTGGCGGCTCTTTGGTTAAGAAAAAAAAATAATACAGTCCTGGGGAATGCAATGTGAACAAGAGCAAGCGGAGCACTCAGTGCAGGAAAAACAGCTGGTGAGGGACCCAGGCTGTCAAGGCACAAATTGCAGTCAAAGCCAATAAGAATTTCCTCCTAATTCTCAGGAAGTTCTCTCCATCACTCCAGCTTCCCTCAGTGCTTCTTTGTGGCCTCCTACCATTCTGCTTTTGGTGTTGCAAAATTATACACCTTTGGCACTGAGATCTTGGGAGACATTCTGTCCCTTGCTCTGGAATGGGCTGAAGAGACATCAGCGGGCTCTGTCATGCATTGCAAGTTTTCAAACTTGGTGCCTCATGCAAGTTTTGGAACTTAGGAACTTGTATCCTGAGAAACCAGCCCACAGAGCAGAGAACTGTGGGCGGTCCTGTCCTGCAGACCTATCCTGCCGCGGCAGCTGCAGGCTCCCAGCCAGCTCATTAATATACTTCACACATACACAGCTCCACCTGCCACCTCACGGGAACCTCTTGTGATCCAACGGAGCTCAGCTGACTTCAGCCAGCCCTGCCCTGATCTTTCCTGCTTTTCGGTCCTGCACCACACAGATGACGCAAATCTAGTTCTTTCTGCACAGCTCAGATGTTCTGGAAGTCTCTTTATGTTGATAAAAGTCAGTGCACTATGGCCAAACTCCGTGGTATGCTGTTTGCTGCACAGCCACACCAATGCATTTGCAGCGCATTTATGAGCAGAGAGGATGAGATTTTATTCTCCCTTTGGTTTGAGATACTAATTAAACTTATTTTGTACAGATATCGAGTGCATTCCAAGCTTTCTGTCATTCTCTCCTAAAGACCATTTTGTTTCTCGAGGCCAACAAGGTGAGACAGAAGCAGGCAGTAAGAAAAGATCATTAGCTTGGGAACGAACCCTGGCTCCGACACTGACCTACTCCATGACTTTGAGCATCTTACTTTGCCATGCGTGACAAATACCAATTAATTTGCTGCATACGCCACTAAGAAGTTGTTAGCATATAATGTGATGAGAAATGGAATGCAAGAACTTGGGAAAAATAAGCTGGGAGCTTGGACCTGGGCTGGAGTGCCTACGTGTAGCCATAGGAGTATATTTAACTGAGTGATAACTCAGACTTGGAAAGAAAAAAGGTGAGTTTAAAAATTTAAATCAAGAAATAATTGTGCAGCCTTTAGCTCTAGATAATGGTAGCGTGAGAAGAGGGATAATTAAATGATTGATATGATTTCAGAAAGAAAACACACTTTCCCTGGGCATGCACAAGGTTATCTGTGTCATTTAATTAACCTGCATGCAGGAGAGGAATTCTCTGCTGTTATCTCTTGATCCCAGTCCTGTGATGTCTGCTGGGGGTTATTTTTTGTTTTTGTTTTTAGAGCTAGGTTTTTTTTTCCTTCCGTAGGGATCAGTAAGAGCTGAAGAGATTGACAAAGAATTGAAGACAAATACCTTCTGCAGGTTCTTTAGAACGGTGCTAAGTGGAGAATGTTTTGTACCAATGGTTTTAAGCGGGGTGTGCTGGTGAGGCTGCTGCCTTGGTCTCTTTCCTGCAATGGGGAAGCAATGTTGTGCTATTTCAGCATTGCAGCGCACATTCCTTCCAATCTCCATGATACAGGTGAGCATAATCCCTTCTCCTGCCTCACTGCAGTGCTTCAGCCATTGTTACACTTGTACTCTTCTGGATATCTCCGAGATTTGCATTACTCTTTCACCTCCATGGTTCCAGACCTCTCCTATTTACTCTTTACTTCTCTTCCTACAGCATTTCCTGGTCCCATCCCTGAAGAGTGATCTCTGCTTCCCTCTGGAAATGAGCTCCGCTCCGTCCTGCAGGTTGCACTTCTCTTTTCCTGTTGCCCTTCTGTCTGTCTTTTATTTTATCTTTTTCCAGACTCCCAATATTTAGACAGCTCTCCCTGTTTGCAGGAGTCTCTGAGAAGAGAAGTGGCCAAGCAGGGAGCTGAAGAAAGGGCTCTAACATGCAGGCTCAGGACACTGGCCAAGGCAGCAGCCTTCCAATGAGGTGTATCAGAATTCTGAATAGTCCCAGCCAAGTCAGCACAGCTTCCTTGCTGCCAGCCTCAGCCCCGTTCCCACCGGGCACCTCAGCCATGAAGACTCAGCTCTCTTCTGTCTCCCCTGTGCATCCTTTCTGCTGTGGGGTGACACAGAGTGATAGAAACCTGTCCCAGTAGGGTCAGCTCTATCCGAAATTCCCACCAGCCTATATTCAAATATAGAGGAGACAGGGAGCTCAGGAGAGCTGCAAGAATGGAAGCCTCTGCTCTATCCTTGCTTGCAAATTCAGTCTTTCTAAAGCACATCTCAAGCTGTGCATGCTACAAGTCTGCACTTCTACTGAAGATGTCAAGTAGCAATATAAATCATGAGAGCAATGAGTCTATATATAGTACACAGGCATGTATGGGGGAAACAGTAAAAGAAAGAAAGAAGATAGATAGATGTGTGCTGTAGAAATGTTTCTCAGAAGCCTTTGACGGTGCTCTTCTATCCTTGTCAAGAAAAACAAGAAAATGTCTGAAAGCTCATATATAAAATACTCCATCCTCAGCTTAAAACTCATCTCTGTATCTTTCAATTAGGTCTCTACATACAAGACTCAAAGGCATGGTTTATTTTTGTATCAGCTGACATTGATGTGCCAGCCATTGAAGCAAGCCACAGAAACCAAAGGTTACTTTGGCAAAGCCTCATCACACTAAAGGGAGCTGGAGATAGATTCAAAGAAATGATCTTCATAAGCTGGTCCGAATATCAAGGCAGTTCTAGACTTAGAAGTGGCATGGAACAGGCTTGTTCAGCTCATGTTGAGAATTCACTTTCTTTTTTTTTTAAGATTTTATGATGTCAAAGCTTGTTGATAACTGCTTTATGCCAATAGAGCAACATAAATGCAGTTCTGCTGGACCTGGCCACTAAGGCTTTGAAGAATGGCAGTATTAGAAGCAATGCTCAACATCAGAAAAATAGATGTGATGCTATATGGTACACATTCATTCTGGGAGCTCTTCCCTTGGTCATCAAATGACTGCTTTTAGTGACAAATTTAAATCAGGTTACTGTGCTGGTTATCATCCTCACCTGGCTGCAGTCACCCTACCTTAACACATTGTGCTGAAAGCTGCACTGGCTCAGAAGCTGATTCACAAACAAATCAAGCACCCATGCCTTGGAGGCAGCAGTGTCAGAAGAATGGAGGAAAGCCTTAGGAGATAACCACTTAGAATTGTCTGATCTTAATCTAGCAACACAATTCTGTCACAGCCCTCAGGAAAACTTCCTTGCTGACTGCCTTCAGGTTTGGGACAACCTCCCATACACCAGAAGACAGTTGTGATATCACAGAACTATAGAATGGCTCAGGTTGGAAGGGGACCTTAGAGATCATCTGCTTCCAACCCCCCTGCCATAGGCTGGGTGGCAAGATCTGGAAAGAACTTGCATGTGCAGTTTGCTGAGCAGTTTTTAATGAAGACCGGGCTGCCCTGGTGTACTGGATTTTGTATCTACAAGACTGGGCTTTTCTCTAGAAAGGCATAACCTTAATGGCTGAATAATGGAAGGGAAACAGCTGCACAGTGGTTTTTGCGAGAGCACACAGCAAGCCAGTAGCAGAGATGGAGTTAAAATTCAAGCCTCCTAAGCGTGAGTTCTATCTGTCAGAACACACTGCCCGTAATCTAAGTGTAGTGCAAACATCCAGTTGATAAGCTTTTTACAACAGCGATGACAAAGTGGAAAAAATAATCTCCTGGATATTCTGCTTTGCGGCTGGGAGAGGATTCTGTTGTAGTTTTGTTTTTTTAACCAGAAAGATTAGGCTGCCTCCTCTGGAATAAGAAAATAGAAAAAGAGGGCAAATCGTGCAGTCTGTCCACATATCAGACACTGCATTTGACCTTCCTGCCTCTTTCCTGGGCCTGTGAGAACCACAGGATGCACGTGGGGTGTGTGACAAGAGGCAGGCATGGGTGGGTACATGGTGATGGGGACTCATCACAACTTAGTGCTGCGGCTCAAGCTCCCAATGGAGAACAGAGTGAGCCCGACGGACAGCCATTCTGCTGAAGCAGTCCCAATATGAATTTGACAGAGAAGTCCTACGGGGCTATAGAAGAAAGGTCACTGTGGAGCCTTCCCCCATTCTGGCAATCCTGCCAGGAGATTGGTGGATACCTCTTCCCTTTCCACTCTGAAAGCATGAAATGACAGACCAAGGTCAAGTATTTTGCAGAGCGAAATGAGCTCGTGGGATTGTTTTGGAAATTCACCCAAGAACACAATTTGTGAACATTCTAGGGGTGACATCTGCAGATAAAATCATTATCTGCCCTGAAGAACAGCAGTCAAGACGAGGATTTTCAAGGAAGTGTATATAAGCTACACGGGCACATTTCACTGCCGTGAGATCCTGGTTTCCAGTCCACATGTTCCCAAGGGCTATTTATTCTTTTTAAAAGAACAGTTAGTCAAAACTGGGAGCCTGCAGAAAAGGGGAAAATGAGAGATACAATCATCTCTCTCTCTTCTGCAATTGCTTGAAGCCACGGGAATAAACAAAGTCCTGAACACTGAAGGACAGGAGGACCCAGAAAAACAGTGCTGCAAGAAGTCTTCACCCCGATCCTCAGCTGAGATGAGGGATTACAGCAGGGGGGTTTGGAAAGCAGAGCGCCATTCAAATGTGCACCCCAAAATCAGCGCAATGCCTGACCCTCTCTCCTGCTTGGAGACTTGGGTGAAAAGCTTGAGCTCTATGGCAAGTCACAGACTTGCCGCCAAGCAGCAGACCCACAGAGGCAGTGTGCTGCAAGTGTGAGGAAATGCAGATTTGATGGCAGCAGCATCACGGCGAGGCCAAGCGAATCGCACACACACCGTGTTCCACTTGCCTTTGCTCGGCACAGAGCTTTAAAGAGACAACAGACAGGTGGGTTCAGCCTAAGGAGCCTCAGTGGGATGAGTGCATCACAAACTCCTGGAGAAGCCTGGTGCAGGCTGAGGCGCTCAGCATGGAAATAAAACGACCAGGCACGGCGTCTAGCTGCTTCACAGTGCGTCTCTGAGTCACCGAGATGCTGAAGCAAGGGAAAGGAGAAACAGCAAAATATTTTGCTCAAACGTGGAGATGAAGAGGTAGTAAACATGTCTCAGCTCTGTTTCAGCTTCTTCTGCTCCATTCTCTGGCTTGCCTGTGACACACATCTCTGTGCCATTGGCAAGCTGAGGGAGGCTGCGACCACCCCCCACTGCCAGCACTTACTCACTGAGGCTTGCAGAGTCAGCAGCACTAAGCAAGCAGCTAGAGAAGAACATGTGACACTGAAATGAAAGTTAATTTGCTGCAATGTGATATTTTACCAGTAGAAAATAACAGAGCAAGGCCCCAGCTTTGGGACTATTACCCACAGCCCCCTGCGCGTGACAGCCGTGACAAAGTGTCAGCTTCCATGGGCTGTATGAAAGTGACACTTGCTGTGCTAAATGCTGATTAGAATTAAAATGGAAACGACATCCTGTGTGCATTACTCTGCCATTAATCTTGATGCCCTGCGTTCCACATTGACAGTGGGCTCCTGCGGGGGGAGTCTGAAGGGACACAGGGTGGTGGTGGGTTTTCTACACTTATTATAGACAGAAATGTGTTCCTGAGCACAAATGTAACGCAGTGAATTACAAGGCTCTTCCTATCTCAGGGAGAAGACTAGATCTTTGTACTGCCACTCATGGGACACTGAGAGCCTTCACAAAGCACTTCCATGGCCGTGTGTGTGTGCAGGACATTTTTATGGAAACTCGATGTGACGTTATCGTGAGTTTATTCAAATATTTGATGCGGGTGCCTGCAAATCATGTACCTACCCTACGCTGCTACTGGCTGTACCGTAATTGTTTGCACAAGTGATGTTCACAAACACGGCACGGTTAATTAGAATCTGAGACTTGAGAGAGATGTGATCCTTCCTAACTTCAGTGGAGTGGCTGACAGGAGGAGTTCATCTTCAGAAGGTACGCATTAAATAGAGCATTGTTCCAAGCCCTGACTCACGTTAAGCATCTTTGGGTGCCTGGGGAATGCAACGCCAATGACGTGAGCCTTTGTGACAGTGCACACCCACTGACTTAAAGCTAAGCCCCAAGAGCAAGCCAAGGGCAGATCCTCTCTTCTCTGGTCTGCTTCCTTGCTGAACGCTGTTGAAAGTCCCTTTCCTGTGACAACATCATAAAAAATATCGTCTGCAGAGGGACAGATATTTTAAAAGCTTAGCAATTCTTTAGTGAGGAGGTTATCTGTCATCCGCTGCTAAACCGAAGTATCTGGAACTCATTCTGACTTAGACTAAAGCCTTTCCCTGATCTGTCTTGGAAAGTCAAATATCCTTTATCTTCCTGCAGAACCACAGTCCAGAATGAGGACTGGAAAACACTGAAGCTATTTCTAATTTTCCCGAAATCGCCATATCTTCCAGTCTTACACTGCTGACAAAATCTTACTCTTCAAAAACAAAGAAAAAAAACAACCCCCAAGAAACCCACAGCAAGGGCTTAAACAAAGACCAAATCCAGCTGTTCTTTCTTCCTTTCCCCACCACAAGTGTTGCTTATGCAGCAAAAGGCAACAACAAACCTGATGCACTGCTGTTGCATGAAGGAGAACTACAGCTGTAGTGTGCAGAGCTGTGCCCTCACAGCTGCACAGGAAGGCAGTGCAGAATGCAGGTGGGAGGGCTCCACCAGCCCTGAGGTGCTGTCTCACACCCTGGTAGCTCTGCTGCACTCCATCAGGATGCGCTGAGGTGGTTGTGGTAACCACAGCACATCAGATTTAGGAATATATTTGGACCATGCTCTGCTTTGCCCATTCCTGTATGTGCAGATGGTTTAGGTGCTTAGGTAGAAACTTGCCAAATCATGGCTGAATTCAGGAATTAATGTACAAAATTATCAGAAAAAGCTGTATTAAAACTTCCAGGACCTGCCTTGGCTCAGCCTTATGCCCCTGGTCTCTCTTCCATCCATAGAAGTATTCCCACCCCGACTGCAGGCATGATGGATGGCTCCCCACTCCCTTATCTTATTCCTACAACACTAAGACATAACGTGGGGCTTGGAGGGGAGGGAAGAAGATGCCTGTAGTGCCTGTAAAGTTGAAGATAATGTTTAAGCTTTGTTACACCGACGAGGCTGCATTAAGCCTCCACGACCTTGAGTGAGAGCTGCAGCTTGGGTTCCTCTACTAAAGACTTTAATAAAGTGAAAAATTGTTTCAATACAAAATGTGATATTGGGACATTGTTCGTGAATATATTGAGCTTAAGTCAAATATTCTGTGTCCTCAAATCTGACTGATTAATAATTAGAACCAGAAATTCTGTCTTTACTCTAATGTGTTTAGGAAAACTGATGGATTTAATTTTTTTATCAGCCAAAAGTAAGAAAATGTAATCTTTCTTAAAGTATCTAATACAACAATGCAGAATAATTAGTTTCTATGAAAACAGGCATAATAGGACAGAATAATAAATTACTTTCTGTTTTGTATCTGTCTGTCTGATGGAGGAGAGATTTACTATACTGTATAGCACATGATGTTGCAGGCAAGAGAAGAAATCTATAAGGGGGTAAGGTATTTCCATCTGTGTATTATAAAGCAGTGTTTCATCTTGTGACAAAGCTTCAGAGATAGGTCCAATTATCACACAAAACCAGCCCCCTCTTTGGGTTACAAGTTGCCAAAATACGTTGGCCTCTAAAGCTCTGATTCTGTGCCTTCCATGGCAGCACTCCCATCCGTGTCAATAGACCCGCGCATGTAATGGCATTATACTTTTCCCTTTTCTTCCAAGTCACCAACAGATGTCTTAGAAACACTAATGAACGGCGAGGGGCTGTTATGTGCCTCTCCCACTTGGGCAGCGTTAATCCCTATTTTGCACCAGGATAAGCCAAGGCACAGCAAGACGCGTTGTCACGGCCCTGGCCTGAGCTTGGATCAGAATTGAGCTCACTGCCAACAGACTGAACCCAAAGCCCTTTTAATCGAGTTTCAAGGAATGACTTTGGATCTCAGGAGGAAGTGGGATTCTCCAAGTGCTACAGCTCTGTTTTACTTGTTCTAAGTTGCAGCTTTACTCACTTTTCTTCAGCTCCCTTCTATGGAAAGAACAAGAATGAAAACCAGAGTGAAAATGGAGGTTGATTTCCTGACTCTTCTCCAAGTACATTCATGAAGTGTCCAAAACAGGTTTATTGCTGGACATTATCATCCTGCACTCACTCACTGCCTGCTGCTAGCAGAAAATCTCTGCTGGTTCCATTTGCACGTGGCTTCAAGGGCATAATTTAGTCTGACACCTTTTACTGCAAGAGAGTCATTCCTGATCTACTTTGCCAAATCACACCAGAATCTGTCCCTCTCGGTTTAATCAATACTTGCACAAAGACCATTTTTTAGATCCTGGCTTCTGCTCCTCTTCTTTGGAATTCTTTTGAGACCAATAGATGGTGGAAAACACAAGAAATTGCAGAAGTGCCTGTGGTTGGGTCCTGTTGGAAGGCAATGCATAGAGCTCGTGACCTGAAGTACAGTCAGATGAAGGGACCAACCTGTTACATTCAAAGGTGCTTCTTCCCTTTGCCAATCTGACTCAATTCACATTAAAAGTCCAAGGGTATGTGCTATTCTTGCTGACTTCTCATGAGCATGGGTCAAGGTACATTTATTTTTTGCTGGGTGATGGTAGATGATCTCCAGTTCCTTCTGCTTATAGCATGGCATAAGCAAGCCCTTCCTTCTCCTCAGGTCTCAGCGCACTGCATTCAGTCAGTAGTGATGCTCAGGAAGCTCTAAAACCAAAGAACAACAGTAGCTGTACATCCTTGCTTTCAGACCACAGCACTTCTGTAGATTCTATTTAGAAACAATATGCAAACATGAAAAACATTACCTAGAACTGATATGATGCTGAGGTGGAACACGACATCTGTTCTGCAGTACACTGGAGAAGGACAGAAGAGTTTAGGAATAGAAAGAAGAAATGAGCCACCAGATCAAGACCACAGTATGAATCTAAGTAGGCAGATATAAATATTCAGAGCATACCCATGTATACACTGCTATGAGGATGATTACAGATGATTTATTTCTTAGCTGTAAGACATCTACCCAGTAATAGATCACTCTCTACAGATCTGATTTGGCTTCTCTTCAGTACAACACAGAATCACTCTGGCATATGACTGATCCTACATTATCACCTACAGTTATCCCATCTTATCCCAGTTATCTTTGCATGCTCCAGACCATTTTCCAGGTCATCTGGGATTTACAGGTGAAAGGGATACAATCACTGTAGGCAGCACTAGTAATCAACATCAACAGCATGTTACCTCTGCAAATAACCAGCACAGTGATGTCACCATGAGACCTATGCCAAAAAAGCTATCAGTTGCTTTGGAATGCCACAAAGAGAAAACAGAACGGGAACTTTCTATCATCCATTACCACCTAAGAGCAAATACCAGCACCAGGTTAGGATACAATATCCCCCCATACTGGATAAAACTGAATGATGAGCTGTGTGCCAAGAGGTGCTGTGCAGCCTGGACCCCAAGCTTGTGCAGCTGCAGGAGAGAGCTTCATTTGTAACGCCGCTCCACAGTTCATGGGATACAGAGTCTTCAGAGCTTTTAAGTGTCCAAGAGTACAGAGGTTTACTTGTAACCTGCTTTACAAAAGGTCCAGATGCTTTTGTTGGGATAGACTTTGTCACAATGTTTCCTTCACTGCCAATGACTCTCAGCTTGCTTTTTCTTTCAGACTCCCAATGGGGAGCTCTTCTGGCCCAGTCTTGGATGTGATTACCCTTTGTGCTGTCCCCAGATCTCGGCAACCATCCTCAAGTTGTCACAATCAGCGTCACAGGAAAATGGCCACGTGACATGTATGACAACTCGCATCTACATGGCGCGAGAGCAGAATTATGCAGTGATGTGTCAGAGGAGTCATATTCCTGTATCACCCAGAACATAAAAACTGACATCTCTTCGGCAGCCAAAGGAAATGATACATTGCAGACATGCAGGCTGCGGGACTGCCAGGCTTGTAAGGGTGGCTTTACTCAGCATCTGGTTAAACCAACGGACAGACCTGCACAGACTGCAGGATTTCAGCAGTCAGCGTGCTTAACACCCTGCTGGGGTCATCATTGTCCACGTGGCAAAGGAATGGCTGCTCTTGGACGTCTCACTCACACTTTGCCCTTCCCATAATGCAGCTTCTAATATAAGGAAGAACTCAGACACTGGCAGTTTCAAACCTGAGCAGGTAGTTGTACCAAGGAAGTAAAACACCAAGTTGGAAGACAATGCCAGGCTGGGCACTGGGAGCCCGAGTTAAGTTCTCAGCTCACCCACAGATTTACTGAGTGATGTTGGGGAAGACATTTAGTTCCCGTATACATCAGCTGCTCATCTGCAAACTGAGGATGAATAATCATTTCTTTGCCCTTGCTTTCTGTTTAAAGTGTAAGCCCCCAGAGGCTGAGGCTTCCACTTATTGTTGACAACTCTACCGCAGACATGAAATCTTTCTCTGAATTGCAGAAAACTGTATTATAAGCGCAGAATATCTTATCTTTTGTAAACAATCTAGCTTGGGCCCAGAATTGCCACGTGCACTGAGCACAGCTCAACAAGCTCTCGTGGACCCAGCCATAGGCTCAGTAGCTGAGGCACGGCTTTGTATTAAGACATTTCAGCAGCAGATTGTTCCTGTACCTTTGCATAGAGCTTTGCATGGCTAAATGGAACCCCCTTGATACAGATGCACTTGAGAGCACGGTGGAGCAATGCTGGTGCCAACTCTGTGAAAGCCAGCTAATATCTGGAAGCAAAAGTATTATTTAAGGATTTTCAGATGTCTGGAGTGTTCCAGCCCTCTCTCTCTCCTCACAACACAGATGTGATCCCATCTACGCAGACTGCTAGCCCTGATCCCAACCAGGATACCCAGGATATGTCAAAGTATGGCAGTGTGGAGTCAGACATCAGCCGCATGCCCTGTTCTCACCCCCCTTCTCTCTCCAGCAGACTCCTTTCCAGACCCCTCTCTTTAAGCAGGAGTTGGGAACGATGTTCAAGAAAGATGTGTTTGCTAAGGACCATGGTGGAGAAAGGAGCCCTGTCTGCACAGAGGATCCAAGAAGATTGGGCCCACCCACTTCATTATGATGGGCTGCATGAAAAGAAAGGAACCAAAGCTTGAAACACATCTTGTGTGAGTACAGGGTTGATCATAAGCATCAAGCCCTCTTTATTCCTCTGCCATGGGAGATGCAAGAACAAAGAAATGGCTTCTGTGGGTGGGCTTAATTTTTTAACAAGTTACCATGTGGTTCTTGCTCCAAATTTTGTGTGTTTATCTTTGTGATGTCTATTGCAAGCACTGTAATTTTCTAGCAGCCAGGTACATTGGAGGCAAAAGCACTAATAATGTGACATCATTATTTTTGTTCCATAGCAACACCCCCTCTACACCCTTTACACAACAGATTATAAGTCTGTAAAACTCTGCATTTTACAGTGCTATAAAACTCCTCCAGCTGTTATAAATATATCGTTTTAACCGCCCGCATTTAAAAAATGAAACAAAAATACCACTGAAAAGTTCAGTGCTTTTTCTTCTCCGCATTCAATTGCATTAACTTTTTCCCTGCTGGCCTCCTGGGCCCACCACTGGGCTGGCAGACTTCCATGGAAAGCAGGGGAACATTCGGGATGCACACAGGCCGTGTGTTGGTACAAAAACATCTATTTTGCCATGAGAGATGTCCAGTGGCGGTGAACTTTTACTAAAAGGATGCATCTGGCCTCTTGCCTACACGGCAGGTGCAAACTGGTTGGATCCAGGGTTGTTGGCCAAGGATCTGTGAGGACTGAATCCATCTGAGTGCTGTAAGGTGGGATGCTGTTGTTGCTGGTGTCGCTGCAGCCTAATTGCAGGTGTAAGGACTGGTGCTGTGACAACTGGCTATGACTCCACCTCAATGCCCAATTAAACTTCTCATCGATGCATTTTGTCCCATTGGGGATATTTCCTTTAGTCAGCTATTTGGGCAGCAGGAAGCGGGCAAGTCTCCACTGAAGCAGGAGGTAAGGGCTGGGGAAGAGGGAGGAGCTCTGCACTGCCAGGCAGGGGGGTTGAAACTAGATGATCTTTGAAGTCCTTTTCAACCCAGGCCACTCTGTGATTTGGGAGAGCTTGCCCTGGGACAGAGCTGTTGCTTGGCAGTCCCCATGTTTCCAGTGAAGCCTGTATCAAAATGGCTCTGCGTTTCTATTTTGGATACATTGGTTCAAGCAGTGTCTATGAAATAGCAAATTAGATCTGCTCTATGTGAAAGCACTGAAAGTTTTGCTACCAGCTTGAATTTGGTATAGATACTTCAACTCCAAAAGCCATCCATGGATTCTCTTTCCTGAGCCAAAAAAGAGGAGCATCTCACCCCAATCTTGCACATTCAGTGGAAACAGATGCTAACTGTAGTTCTCAATCACCAGTGCCTCCCATACCGACAAAAACACAGAGGAAAATACAATCCCTGTTGTTGCTTCTGCTGAAACTGAAACACTGCAGAGCAGGGATTGTCTCAATTTGCACAGTGATGAGTGTAAGAAAAGCCTTGACCTCAGCTTTGACTTGAAGGTGCTGTTAGAACATAAATAAAACCTGTATTAAGTAATTGCAGGTGAGTTCTGTCTGTCACTTCAGGCACGGTCTAAGCTTGGAGCCCTACTTTGCCGGACTGCACTCTTAACAGGCACTGGTAAGGCTTCTGATTTCTTCCTTTTAATGCACACTATTCTTATTAATATTTTTCTTGCCAGTGCTTGAAGCCATCATGGCAGTGTATTGGGCAATGACAGGATAATTGTTTGTTTTATTGATTATAAATCATTCTGCATCTCTCTGTGATTTATGGCATTTAAAATACTTTCTCCTTTCCTCTCATTCTCCTGCCGAGAGGGCAGCTAAGCAGATTAAAAACCCACTGGCTCTGAACAATCCAATTAGCGATGACAAAAAAGTGTTTGTAAACGAACGCATTTTTACGCCGCTTCTTTGATGGTTCCCTACTCATACCTTCGAGCTGCAAAGAGAGTCAAAACAGTATCATGTGGCAGAGAGTGCAAGAAGAGGGAGGAAGAGGAAGGAAGGGATGCTGCTGTTCAAACTCTGCCGTCAAAATGATGTGCTGCCATACCAGGATGCCAATGTTACATCACTGAGGTGGAGCAACAGGCAGCTGCACTCGCTGGTGCCCGGCCTGCAGTCTACCAGCAGGCTGCAATGTTCTGCCATAGGCAGTGTTCTTCCATAGATTCAGCTGAGCAGCTGATGGAGGCATAGCTCATTGTTGCAGCAGCCCACTGTGACACAGCCTCTTCGTCCCACGGTGGGGAGAAGGCTCAGGCTATACATTACAATTGCAGTTTTATCCAGCCATTAATTTTGTGCCTGCTGTACTGAGATCCCTTTATTTGTGCATGCAGTTAATGTTCTAGATGCTTTCCCTGCCGTTTACCCAAAGGGTACTTTATTCAACCACCAAATAACCCCTTCAACTTCCTACTTACACATTTTTACCCCACTCCTCCAGAAAAAGCGTCAGGTACCATTATAAAGACAGCACAGTATTGACACCAAGGATTTTCATGCCTTTATACCTGAAATTACGGCAATTTTCTCTGTAGAATCAGGATTTTCAGAGGCAGGATATAAGTAGATGTCAGCATGTCATCAGCACCCTGCTATTCACACACTGTTAAACTACATGAGGTGTCCCAGTGGAATGAGAAAGGGATCACAGTACAATAGGCATACCATCATGGGAATAGGTGGCTCTTGCCTGATCCTACTTGGAAATACCTAAAGAAATAGGAATTGGCTCATTTGCATTCTTGAAAAAATCCACAAGAATGTTCTTGGGGCTGTTGAGGATGCACTAAGAAATGAGCAAGTTTCCTTATCCAATGTCATCTTTGTGTGCTGTGAGGGATTGCTTGTCTTGCCAAAGAAGGCTGTGGATGCCCCATCCCTGCAGGCATTCTGGATGTGGCTCTGGGCAGCCTGGGCTGCTGGTTGGCGACCTGCACACAGCAGGGGGTTGGAAATGGATGAGCACTGTGCTCCTTTGCAACCCAGGCCATTCTGTGATTTGATGATTCTATGAATATCTCTCTGTGCTTTCAGCACAAGGCTGGGAGAGAATAGAAGAGTGGAAGGCAGGTAAGTTACCCCTTGCCCAATTTTTGCAGGTGAACCACTGGACAGAAATGCAGTTGTATGGAACAGTAAGACAGGGGAGAGCTTGCTGGAAGAGCCCTGTGTCCATTTGATGTCGCTGTGTGAATGATAGGGCTAGCAGACTCTTGAGCTGGTTCCTCTCTGCAGGTATGGCTCCAGCACAATCAGCAATGTGATTGCAGCACATACTGGCATCCCTCAGCTAGTTCACATTTAGACATCACACACAGCAACAGGAATGCAGACATGGAAGAACAGCATTTCTTATTTATTAAAACAGGACCCTTCAGTGAGAAGCCTGCATTGTGCCTCCATTTTGACTGCCGTCTGGTTGAAGAGCTATGCATCACTGTCAACAGGCAGGGAGAAGATTCTGTATGGGATCCATACATTCACAGCAAAGATAGGAAAAAATAAAAATAAAATCTTTTCACGTTCGTTTGGTCCTCCAGGATGCACCCCTGTGGCATGCACGTATGTATATAGTAGCTCACTGTGAGCATAGCTTCTGGATCCCAAGCATCCTTACCCTCAGTGTGAACATCTCCTCACGTGGGCTTGCTTGGCAGCTCTTAGAGAAACCTTCTCTACTTTCCAGTGCACGTGATCAAAATCAGTCCTGATTTTTCACATTCTCACATTCCAAATGAACTTTTCTTTTTCCAGGTTTCTCTCTCCTGCCACGGAGGCAGGCATGACGATTGAGAAATCCAAAAGAAAAGTGCCTGACAGAAGGTTTTCTCTGAAATACCAAACTGCTTTATAGCAATCAATAATGCACTAGAGTAAAACCAAGTCCGGAGTGGAAATTGCCCTAGCTGAAGTTAGGCTTACCATCAGCTAAGGTGCCATCACTGCAGAGCTACAGACTGTGCATCAAAGAAAGAATTTGGGTATCATTACACCAGTTGCATCAGTCCCCCATCGCCTTTGAAAATTTCAGTCTGCTAAATGTTTCCTATCCACTGTCTGTTTCCCTCTCCTTGCCCTGGAATTAAGAACAGAAAGACAACAAACGTTTTGCAAATTCTACAGAACAGACAATTGCAAAATCTGTCTCTTGAGTAGATGTAATGCTTCCCAGCAAAGTGAGCTGATGCCATCAGATGAGGAAAAGCTTTGGAGGTAAGGGGCCCAAGCACACAATGCTGCTTTGACCAGAGTCAAAGTCATCTTTGGAATCAGCACAAATCAAGCCCTGTTGGTTTGAACTCAGTGGAAGTGAAATTTCAGTCCCTTGAATGGTTTCATAATGCATCAGGGCACATCAGAAGCGAAGGAAACAGTCTGGCAGAATTGCATTAATTTTCATGAACCCAGCAGCCCTGGAAAATCATGAAAACTGCAACATAATGAAAGCCTGGAAGGGAAAAACCTGCCCTCTTCTTCACTGCTGGAGAATCTGAATACGGATTCCATCAAAGGAGAAAGTCCGAGAAGCCACAGCAGGGATGAAAATTAACCCTTTGGCTCATGAGGCTGCAGGGTTGCAGAGTCACCACTCTCCTGGTTACCAGTCTGCCAAAAGAGATCAACTCCTGTAAGAGGGCCGGCCATCTCTGTGCAATTAGACCTTAGCACTCCGCATGACACAATGAACTGCTGCCAGCAGGAATTAAGGAGGACATTTTCTTCTATCTGCGCAGTATTCATCATCTGTCCTTATTTCTCAGGCTCTGTCTCGCTGATTTTAGTGGGAGCAGGATGCATGTGCTAGATGGAAAATGTCCTAGATGGATGAATGACGCTCCCAACGACACACACACACACACAAAGAAAAATGCATGGCTCCTTGTTCTTATGCGAAGTGACAAAATCAACCCCGCCTGCAAACTCCTGCCAGATTGCATAAATGGCCTTATCCTTTCAGATATTTCAATCTCATACAATTTATTCAAAGTCCACACTCCTAAATGCAAGAAGTAGAAACTGACTGCACGTTACTGCTGCTTTACCCAGTAGAACAGTGAAATACTGAAGGCTGTCTGAACACATAGCAGTTATGTATTAACTACTTCATGTCTATTCCGTGCTACCACATCGTGATGAAAATGTTGTGCCACTGAATGCAAGCACAGATTACGTTCTGTGGGGCCTACCAACATACCTTGATTTCATTCCTGCTTTTGCTGGTTGTGAAGCAGCCAACAATTAACTAACAGCAGTTGCTCTTCCGGGAGCTTTGCTGACATCATCTCCAATGCCAGGGAACAAACAAAGCTCTTTTTGCAGGATAAAAGCACAACGTGCACCGAGGTTGTTGTTGTTAAACAAAAATAACCAAGCTAATTTCAGCTTCATTTAAAAGCATGGGAAATAATCATTGCTCAGTGAATGGGAAAAGGACAAAATCAGTACAGAGAGAAATCATTTGCAGGGTCATGAGAGATTTCTGCAAGAAACGAGTATTGAAACTATTTTTAATATTACTCAACACTGCCCTTTAAATATCTCCTGCTCCCTCGTAAAAGATTTTGGGGATCATTCAATTTAAAGCATCTATCAATATCAGTATTTTTTTCCATTTTCTCCCCTTGGTCTTTTACATGATAAACCCTCACAGTTAAACAAGACCGTTAGTTGTCAAGTGACTCTCCTCAAACATTTTTTAGCCTGGGGAACCCATTCAGAATGCCAAATCCTCACTGCTGTGCTGGGGCTGTGCGTTTGTAACCACAGCCTTCCAGGCCACAGCCCAACGCCTGCACCACAAAACCCATCGTTTTGAAGAGACTTTGATCATAATCGCTTTGGCACAAACCCAGACTTCTTTGCCATCTCAGTAAAGCTTCCCTAGAGACACCACTGTAACCCTGGAGATCATTTTGCTCAGAACGCTCTGCATCCTGCTGACCACAACCTGCCTTATTCTTTTCCATCCTGGTCGCGGTGCTCCCCACCTGACTGGGCGTATAGACAACGTGCTGCCTTTTGGGCAGGGCAGACAGCTGAGCTATCCTTCACCATTTCAGGTTTTAGAGCAGCTATTAGATGAATTTGACCCAATTCTGGCCAAACTCCGGTGAGCGTGACACCTCATCTTCCTCCTCAGACTTTCCCATCAGCTTCATTTAATAAAATCCGTATTTCTTATCCCAGGGACCAACACACCGATCAGCCGTTCCCCATGATTGCAGTGTGTCAGCACTCGAGCTGGGTAAGTTTGAGGGCGCGTGTGTTTCCTATCCCTCTGTCTCTGGACCAAAGGTGGGTCAGTTGGATGCTGGCTATTGAAACATGCACAGCAAGCGTCTCCTGCTTCAGCGCTGTCTCATCAGGATTATAGAATCATAGAATTGCTCAGCTTGGAAAAGATCTCAAAGATATCAAGTCCAAATGCAACTTGACCGTACTACCCTGACTCTAACAACCCACCACTAAATCATGTCTCTGGCTTGTGAGGATGTTTCTTCCGAGCCTAGAAATGTTTGTGAAGTTGATTTGTAGCTAAATATCTGCATGTTGGAATATATGGAAAGTGACTTTTTAACCAAATAATCAATAGACGCTGTCTATTGAGTCACTGAATTAAGGTTGAGGTAGAGCTAGGATGATAAGGAAACTCAGAAATTAAGTGCTAAAGGTATCTCAAACCGCACAGAAGAACTGATTTGTGCCTCTTTGCAGAGCAGAGACTGATAGGGATCAATATTCAGAATGGAGCACAGTTTGGCAGAGGATGCCAAAGAAGCTGGCTGAGCGTTGCCACAGTGTGGCCACTCAGGAACTGAAGACATCCTCTGTGCAGTGTCATCAATTGGAGCTGAAACAAATTGTAAACAAAACTGAGTAGGGGGATTAGATCTGACTCAGAGTTTCAGAACAAATACTAAACAGCACAGCGAGTGGAGCATGTGCTGTGTTTTATATTCATCAGTGTGTTTTTCCATTCAGTCACGTAATGAGTGACTAAAATCTTCCTTTTTCCCCAAAAGCTCTTCTAAATATTGCTTCTAAAGTTCCAAATATTTCTAAGTGCTCACCAAAGGGAAATGAAAATGCAGTGACAGGGAACACTGCTTTCCTCAAGACAGGAGCATGCAGGAGGATGTGCTTGTGGCTCTGGGTCAGCTCCCAGTCTGTTGGCTGCTCTGGGCAAAACTGGCCTTCCACGCTTCTTTGGCTTTCTGTAAAATGGGAGCAATATCTCTGTGATATCTCTAGTCTCCACGAGGCATTTTGAGACAGACTGAGGGAAGGGCTTGGGGAAGGCTTTGGTGTTACCTACGGTGTTCAGGAATTGCACTCAGAATCAAAGAAAAAAGACAAAGGAGTATAGAAATCAGAAATTAAACCGTGCCTCTAATTACAGATGCTATATCAAGCACTGTGTTTTTTTTTCCTCAGAATGGCTTACAAAGTAGGGTATTCTGATGGCGTGTCTGCATCACGTGAATCGGAGTGACTTTTTGAACAAAAAAGGCAAATTTTTGTTACAGTGAATTTCTCACTGCTTTGGGGAGATATGCTTTGGGTTGTTTTCCTTGGAGAACGGTCTTAAATTAAGTTTTTGTTCATTATAGATTTCTTCAGCACCTTTTTGTTGTGCAAGACGTTCTTGTAATTCAGAGACCTTCACAATCAGCATTACTTTGTCATTTAAAAAATAACCTTTTGCAGCTTTCGAATTTTTATTCTCTGAAACGAAGGCCAGGCTGGACGTGGCTCTGGGCAGCCTGGTCTGGTGGTTGGCGACCCTGAACGCAGCAGGGGGTTGAAATGAGACGGTCACTGCGGTCCTCTTTAACCCAGGCCATTCTATGATTCTATGAAAGGAGCCAGAATCGACCTCTTCCATCTGAACAGCAATGGCAACGTTAACCAGTGTGGATTTCTGCAGGTGAAAAAGGGCTCATTTTCCTGGCATGATCCTGATTCGATCTGCAATGCTTTCTTGGCAACTGAGGCAGGATTTGAATGAAGTTTCTTAGCAGTGATCGGTATTGCCACTTATAATAATGTTATTATAAGGCTGGGAATAGTCAGTGTTTTTCTTAAATTTGTACAGTCTGGAGTCATTGGAAGCTTAGCTTTTTATTGTGTGTATTTTTTGTTTTTTTTTTTGAGGGGATATATTTCTAAACTTGATGGCTGCAAAATGGGAAGCAGGCAAATGAGTTCAACATGCACCATTAGACCTGGGAAGTCAGGACCAACCACAGAGAAGCTATGAGGTGCGCACACGTGCATGCAGCAATTTTACAACAGAGTTGATCCACCCCGAAGATGATGTATGATGGGGCTGTGTTCTCTGCCTCGGTGTGTGTCAGTGTTCTTCCCTTTGTGCTGAGAGGTCAGCAGGGACTGCAGCGTTTCCCATGCCCTCCTGGTGCTGTGGCCTCCTCAGGCTCCTTACTGGGGATTCTTGTTCAAAGGCTGATGGGCAACTTGAATGATGCTGAGATCACTTTGCTGGAATAATTTTCACAGTGACGAAGATACTCTCACAAAAGTCATATTCTTTTCCGATATTTGTCTTGGATTACTGCAGTGACACGCAATATATTAAAAGGATTTGCTTCTTATTGTGATTGGCTTCCACCTTGGCCAACGCAGCAGGTTTTGAGCTCAGTTCTCCAGAATTAACACCATTGTGCTGCTGCTGTGTGAGCTCCAGGCTCCAGCAAGCCAGCATTCTCTGGTTCAGCACAGAGGGGTCTTGTAACAAATTTCCCTTCCCCCTCTCCCTTCCCCTAAGGTTTGCTCATTGCATTCTTCTGTGTGTTTCCTCATGGAAAGGCGTTGCACTGTGATGTTTGGGTTTGCTGAAATAGGAAAATGATTCACTTTACAGATTTGTCCACTCAACTGTATAAGAAAGTACACGTATTTAATGTGAATCTGTCCATCCACACAGGAGAAGAGAAAATCACTGATATAATAATGCTGTGCTGGGCTGCACTTGGAACTAAGAGCCAGGTTCTCGGAAACTCCAGTTCTTTGGCCCTTTCTGTTGGATGACCTTGGGCAACTCACCGCAGATAGATCTTCAGCTGAAAACCCTTTTAGAGGGCCCACAGAAAAGCAATCAGCGCCATAAATTTTGGGAGCTGTCTGCTTTCCAAAGGCACATCCCTTATGGAGTAGGATTAGAAAGTGATCACTGTGTCTGTGGCAATTTGCTGGCCTCAGCATAGCATCCAACCTGCATCCCAAAGCCACTGCTTGGAGCACAGCTTCGTAGACGCTGGGGGTGGCTTCTCAGCACCTTCCAGTTGCAGTCAGCACATGCTGATTTCTCAGGGTCACGTTCCTCCTTGTCCTAGCAATTCACTCCTTAATCTCCCAGCCTCATTTTGTCAGTTTGTAGATTCTGACGTGTCCCTACTTTGCTGCTGAACATGCTGGAAAGACCTAGATAGAGAGGCTAATCACGCTCTTTATTTTACTTACCTCCCAGGTGGTTTGGAGAATTAATGTCTGCACAGTGTCTTGGCAAGTGTAAGAGTGCTTAGCTTCATTACATATTGATTTATGTGCAAAAAAACGAAGCCAAACAATAAAACATACAACCTGCTTAAAAGGGGCTGTAGGCAGAAGGAAAGAAACTTCTAAATCAAACCTTAAAACACAGAGCCAGTCATGTGAATGAACTCGAGCTAGTTGGTCTTCCCACCAAATCCAGCACTAATGGGAAGGTCCTATATTTGGAAGTAGCACAAGGCCCAAAAGAGGCCACGTCTAGATGAGAATTCCCATGCGGAGAGTGAGACACGAATTAAATTAGAACAGATATTAGAGCTCTGGGCTGGGCTCACTGCCTGTATCCCTACTGCAGCAAAGTAGACCACGGGAACACCGACAAATTGCTGGTGTAACACTGGCACGGGTGAGAGGAGAATCAATCCACAGGCAGCAAGGGCAGCATCAGCGCCTGCCCAGGCTTCATCCCACGCTTTGTCCTAATTATGAGTAGGTTAATGGCATGCTAAAACACAGAACAAGTGTTTGAGCCATCCCTATCTCCCTCTGAACTGTGGTGCAGCTGACTCAGTACTCTGACTCCTTGGCTAGAAAGTCAACTTAGGTTTCACTGAACTATGGCCAGGACTCAGAGAAATGCATTGCCTCATTGAATTCCTACTGCTGCTCCTCACATAGACGTTGAACTGAAGCCCCATCTGCTCTCTCCGTGTCCTGTCCAGACAGACATTTATGATCCCACAGCACATCTTGAAGAGAGGACAGCCCTATGTGTCTAGCCAGTGGTTCTTCCTTCCTTAAAAAGAGTCAAAAAAGCTTGTATTTGAAGTCAGAATGACTTCTACATTTTATGACAAAAAAACAGTATATATTTAATAATTCCAGACTGTGGAAATAATGAACCCAAAGTGGGAAAGGAGCAGTATGTAAAATGAAAGAGGGCATATTTATTATATGTTGATCACTGAAGAAAATATGGAAAAACATCTTGGTGAGTTTGCTGTGTGCTAATGCTTGAACAGCATTTCATTCTCCCTCAAACAGCACATTGCACATGGAGATGCTCAGCCACAAGATTCCCTGGATTCTTTTCTCAAAATTAAGCTTTTAGTCTCTCTGTGAATCTGTTTTCTGACCTGTAAATAACGATAGTAATAGTCTGCCTGTTTTCAGCCTGGCTGTGAAACTCAACCCACCGCTGCTAGAAAAATGTTCTGACATTCTGAAGTGGAAGAGGGGTGGTTGGACTGCATCTCCACCGTGAGCTGCTGATTGCCAGAAAGTGGAGGAGGGCCTCAAGAGAAAGATCACATGATTTTTATCTCGTTCCTTTGATACTTCCTTTCTTGCATCCCCAGACTAGCAGTTCTGTTTGAGATCTTTCATCCACTTTTGGCACAAATCTCCATCACTTTCTAGTGAAAACCTATTGCCCAACTCTCTTTCCCATCCTGCGCAGCACTTTCCTCAGCATAGGTTCATCTTGTCTTCTAAAGGGACGTTGAAGATTTGCTTTGTTCTCTGCCATCATTGCAGCAGCTTTTATTGGAGCAAAATTCTCGCTTGCCTGAAGCAGGAATCTGCTTAAGGAATGAAGTCAGAACTCCAGCACTAACTCATCTGGAAGGAGCTTGCAGACTCCTCTCAGAAGAAAGAGCATGCCAGTATTCACAGAAGGATTTATCACCTTGAGGCTTGGATACATTTGTTTGCTAGTGTATTTCTCAGCAGTTTCCAGCTTGCCTGAAGAAGATGCTGGTTGGAAAGAACTACAAGAATAATTTCAGTCCCATACTTAATCCATACATTATCAGAGGGAAACTTTGGGGGATAACAGTCAAACAACTCTGCGATAAAGCTTTTTATGTCTGGGATGCAGATGTGAAGTCTTTGGGCAGGTAGAAGGGGAAAAGAGCCATACAAGCTTTGTTTTCACGGGCGTTAGATGTGCACCGTCATGTTTGTAACACTTACATCCATATCATCCATCCCAGTAAATTTGCTTCTGGGCTCAAGGCTAACAAAAAATACGCTGTTATTTTGGGGACAACATGGGGAAGGTAGATGTGGGCCCAGCATCCACAGCCCCCCGGCCTAACACCTGAGAGCTGATGTGCCTGCTGGCCCCTGACCCAGCTGAAAGGCTGCGGCAGGACCGCTCTTGCTGGCACCAGCATCTCCCTGCTCATTGCCAAAGCTGGAGTTCTGCAAACAGACCTCATCCTGGCGTGTGTTAAACTGCCATACAGGCAACACTGTTCTAACTGATTAATAACAAGTAGCTTGATAGGATTTGAGGAAGCACTGGAGTAATTAGTAAGATAAGGCCAGGTTTCTTTGTGCTGCACTTTCACGGATGACAAAAGCTTTCCCCCTGAAGAATTCTACTGATAAATCTGTATATAATAATAATAATATTATTAATAAAAATTTTTTGCTAAAATGCAAGTTAAATATTCCTTCAGGGAATAAGAGGAAAGGAAGTGCTCAAGCCCTGGTACTGATGGAAGGCCAGGAGAACGGAAGGGGAAGAAGATATGTCAAATCCATGCTGCTAGGAAAGAACTTGCTTTTGTGCCTCTGCTGACAGCAAAGTTTGGGATTTAACCACAGAACAGTTCATGTTTATCTAGGGAGGCAAGTCAGAAGAGCTGCCCTGTCGCTGCTTGCAGCCCAGGCTGCCCATGCATCACCCAAGCATGATATGCTGGTTTCCTTTGGCAGGAAAACTAAGTGGATTGCTGTTCTCAGCTGGGCCCATTTCTGCCTTTCCACAGAGTCCATCCCATTTACACCCACCCATGGATTGAGAGCCTATAGACTTTATGAGGCAAGTCTCATCTTCTACTGAGCTAAAAGCTTAGCTGCTCACTGCAGTGGGCTCATAAATACTGAATGTTCCTTATTCATCTTCTTAGCAGACATAGTTCTGATTGGTTATAGTGAGAAATTATGGGTGTGTTTTGACTCATACAGAATAAGTGATCAGCTATAAAAATTAAAAAACAGTAAGTCGAATGCTGCTGAAATGACAGCTGTTCATTTACTAAAAATATCTTCTAACATTGCTGGAACTTGTAAAATAATCTAATTTATATCAAATACTCCTTACTAATTGAAGCTGTCTCTTTTTTTATTAAATAGAAAGGTTACCAGAAGTATATCGACGTTTTGAGAGCGATTTCTCTCAGGAGCTCATTGGCTGTTATGAATAAGATTCTGTGCGATGCCGAGCCCCCAAATGCCAGCTGTGCCATGAGGAAACTGCAGGTTCTTGTAATTGTAAATGCAGTGGGCAAAGCTCGGGGCTGTTGCATCCTCTTTGTGGAGATCATGGTTGTGAAGCTCCAAGGATCGTTTGGCTCTTGGTGGTCTCATTTATTTCCACAGCTTTTTCTAAAGGCAGAAGTTTGAAAAATGAAAGTCTTTCAAGAATAATCACCCTCTAAACACTTAATGCTGCTGTGACAGCACTGTCTATCACTCAAGATTTAACTTTGGAAATCCACATAACATTGAGAAAAAAACCTTTTCCAATTAGCTGAGACTGGAGGCAGATTAGTTCTCGGATGCAGCATCGAGAGATGCCAGGTTGTGTATTAATGGACTGCCAGAGCTGGATTCTGACCATAATTCTGACTGCACTGGGTGGTGCATAAAATGGAAACGACAAGTCTGCCACGTAGCCATGCAGGACTGAGCGGCCAATGTGAGCTGCCCTTGGGTGTATCTCATAGGCCTCAGTGATCTACAAACCTGCCAAGTACAAAATACATCCTCCTCATTCTTGGGTATAGATGGAGAAGTTGAGGAGTGGAGAGGTTAATAGGTTGCCTGGGATCATACAGTCCTTTTGGCAGACTTAACAAGAGCACCCATGCCTCTAGTTTTGTGTATGCACACATTCAATCCTACCTGCAAGTCTGTTGAACAAACTTCTGCCCACTTTTGATCTTTGCAATCTGGCACATGCATCTTCTTGATCACTGTTATTGCTACATTAGCAAACTTTAAAATCTTTATAGTGTATCTGTTTTGATTAGAGTTAAGAAATGGTTTTGATGTACAGATCCACGATGGATCAAGGCTTGTAGCGATTCTTCCATCAGAAGTTTAACCTTTTTTTCATATCTCTAGCAGCCTTCTGTCACTTGATCTAGCAAAGCACGCCATTATACTGCTGTACATCATGCGATCCTGCTGTTAAAGGATGCAGAGTAAAGAAATAATCAGGGAATGTCACAGCCCTGGCTGACAACAGAAGAAGCAGGACGAATGGGTTTGGTTTCAGACCTGTGTTTTACTTCCCTTGCTCTCAGTCAGTTCTCTCTCCTCTGTTGCTTACTGCTCTCCCCCAGCATTTCTCATCCTATCAAGTACAATTCCATCAGTTCTAACTCAGTGTCTGGATTTCATTCTCCCTTACTTTTAATCCGTACTTACCCTGTGCTTGCTTTTCCTCTGAGCTTTCCTTTGGTCCTGCACACAACATCTTGTGCCACCCACATGGCCTACAAGCAGACATCCTCCTTCTCCATGTCCATCCGGCTCTGGGGCTCTTTCTCTGCCACCTCTTTGTGCCATTCCAGCTGCCACTGTAACTCTGCTGCCCACTATTACCATTCGCTGTGCTGCTGTGTCTGACGGCTCCAATGCTACCAGTCCTCTGCTGATCTCCTCCTTCTTGCTTCTAATTGCTCTGGTTGTGACTTCTGGTCAGAGATTTTGGGAGGTTATTTTTTCTGTCGGTGTTCTGCAGCAGAGATTGAAGGAGAATGAGATGTGATCTCACCAAAGGAGTTCTGGGAATTCTATTTTGACCTCGCTCTGAAGGCCTGCATCCTGGGCTACTCACCTAGCTTCAACATCTTGAGCTTCTTCAATTTCCTAAGACAGAGATATCAGAACTGATCAAACCACTGCAAAAGGGTTTTGCACCAGGACTCACTCATGCTAAGTGTGTCAAAGCTACAGCTTTGACTTCTCCTGCTGATTTTGATAAAGATGCAGTTAGTTGTATTTTGCACCTCCGCTTGCTTCCAAGAAGCTATTGCACTGCTGAGCAAAGATGAGTCTGCCCTGCCTGCACCTACTGTGTTGCTTTTATTAGGACTACAACATTAGAGCCTTGGTGACCAGACAGAACACAAGGCACAGCTGAACTGGTTCCAGGGACAAAAAGTGTCAGAGAGGAGATGATAGCAAAGCCAAATGCAGATTGTAGCTCTCATGTGTCTCAAGCCAGTTTTGTAACCACTGAGCCAGATTCCTGGGCTCTCTGAAGCCTCTTGTTCTTAGGACTGCAGGAGCAAGGACTGCGTTAAAAGCCTGCTGTTAGTGGGAGAAGACAAACCACCAGGCCGGTGATACTTGGATTTTGTGGGTTTCTTTGGTGCTTTTTTTTTTGGACTGAAGTCGTAACTGATTTTATACTGATGACAAATGTGAGTCTTACATTTCTGAGTGGTCCACTGAATGGGTACGAAGAACAAACTTTGCAAGAACTGTGTATATAATGCTAGAGAGATCTCAGAGAGCACAGGTAGTCTGTGTATTTAGCTTAATTTCCTGCAGGAAACCCACTAAGGACAGCGGATCAAAGGGAATTTCTGATTGCTGCATGAACTACAGCATTCAGGGCACATAATGCTGTCACCCAAAACCTCCAAATGCAATGCAATTTCCAATTAAATTGTTTGCAGGTGGGTCTGTCCAACATTTATCTATTTTTTCTTGCTTCAAGATAATATTTGACATTTAATTGCAGCAGTCAGAGTACGGGGCAAGTGTTGGGATAAATTCAGGTTGGTTCCCACTTCAGGAAAGAGTAGACTTCTTCCCAGCACCGGTAATGCACACTACTAATAGAAGAAGGCTCCCACATCTCTGTCTTGGTTTCAGCTGGGATGGAATTGGTTTCTTTAGAGCATCTGGTACAATGCTGTGGTTTAGTTCTAGGAGGAAAACAATGTTGGTAACACTGATGTCTACAGATGCTGTAAAGAGCCATGCGCATTCACAGCAAAGGGCACAAGGAGCGGGGAGGGAACGGAATTAGGACTGAAACTGGCCAAAGGGATATTCCATACTGTGTGACAGCACATGGAAGGAGTTTTGAAGGGGGTGAGGCAGCAGGACAATGGTCAGGGGGTTGTGAGCACTTCCTTGTGTGTCACTTGCTACATGCATTCATGTATATATGCATTTGTCATGGTGTTCAGCCTCCTGCCGGGTCAAACCACCACCATCTCCAAGAACAGTAAAAGAGGAATACATGTGCTAAGAAGAGAAACTCTATTATATAAGATAAAGATTAGGCATAGCCTAGGGCCAAGTTGAGACATTAGCAGCTGAGCAGCGTGGATCCTATTAACCACTGAACACTTCGTAGTTGATCTTATACATGTCAAAACTACCTGTTGATCATAAATACTGGCTTCTGCATCAGAAAACTCCTTTCCAAAGCTGATGTGTCCAAGTTACCACTGAATAAGTCGCAGTTAGAGCTAGTGACCATAGAGGCTTAAATATAATTATTCTTCTGCTGAGACCAAGATGTGCTAGATGCTCTCTCAAGATCTCTTCCAGTCTTGTTTTCCAAGACTAATAAATAAGTAATATTTATATTATATACATATATACATATATATAAAATAATAAAATCACTGACTTTCCAGTGACTTCTTGAGTTCCTACTGCAGTGAATAATATTTACTTTTTTCTAGATGTGAATCTCAGTGTAAAATCATTAAGCCTTGCTATCTGTTAAAAAAAGAAGAGGAAGAAGAAGAGAAATATCTCTGAATATTGACAATTTATCTTAAAAATGATGATTTCATAGCTGTTCAGTTTTGCCTTCTGGGTTGCAAACCTGTCTAGTTGAAGCTGTTTCCTGGGAACCCTGAGGGCTAGGAAACTTCCTTATGGGATCTCCAGGTGGTACACAGAATATAACAAAATTGCCACCACTGTTTGTGCATAAAGCAAAGTCCGACTCAGGTAGAAGCCATGCAGAAGGAGCTGTGCCCTTTTCAGAACGCATTTTCCTGCCCAGCTGTCAGAAAACTTCTCTGTTCATCTCCAGCCATGCTCCTTAGACAGCTGTGGTGGAGCAATGTGCAGCCCTACTCCCATCAACTCAGAAATGTAGAATTGTGAAAGTACAGCCAAGCAGTGAAGACACAATAACTGAGAATATCAGGGAAGATGTCATACCCCCTTTGGAGGGAATCTTCAAAAGAAGTTTGCTGGTGCAGGAAGGATCCATCTGTGAGAAGTAGGAGCTGAGACAAGTCGTCTTAAGGAAGGTGGTGATGGTGAGCAGATAAACAAGCTGCAAGCGTGCACCATGGAGGAAGGTGTCACTGTCTTTTTGTTGCTGCTGTTCAGTAGCTCCAGATGGGATCAGGATCTCCTGAATTCAACTCTGCAGGCTGTACTCTGCCTGATGACTTTATAACCTCAGAAAACAGATTCATGTTGACTGTTTTAAAAGTGTGGACCTAACAAATTACCAGGTTTAAATAATTTGCATTGCATGGAGTCAAGGGGGTTTCCAAAGCCCTTAGGGGACTGATTTGGCACCAGAATCTTCCTTTCTGTAGTGTCAGTAATGGGCACGAGCCCAGCCCGCTCATGCCATCTACGATATCATATTTGCATTTCTTGAGTGGCACCAGACTTTTTTCCTTATCATCAGGCCTTTTAACAACACTTCTGCTAGCTCTCCCTAATGGCTCCTAACTGTGCTAATAAGCATATTGTGTGCAATGTGGCATATCTGCCTTGGGATATTTTAGGGACACAGTAGACGAGGGGTAGCAGACCAGCCAGTGTGAGTGCAATGTTTCGTGTTGCTAACAATTTGTTCGTGTTAGAAGATATCTCATGTTAACCCAGCTTAAAAAATTATCAGCCGTGAAAATATCACTCATTCCGTTTAGCTTCAATCTTTGATGGAATTATGAGGACTGACTCTAATCATTAGGACCCTGATTTCAAATCAGAGTGGCAGCATTCACTGCGTACAAACGTTCCTGACCCACCCATCTGTGACAGCAGATTTGAGCCCCGTGGAACCTCTTATAAAAGTCAGTATGACCGAATGGGCTGAAATAGCAAGATTCATAAATAAAATAAGACCAAGAGAACTCTATATAAAACAACCCATTCCTAACTAAGCTAATTTGTATCAGGGTTGGATTCTCAGGCTCAAACTGCGTGGGGCCACCCTGTGTGCTGACTGCAGAACAGCAATGAGCAATGAAGAAATCATTCTGGGGGCCACCAGGTTGCTGTGGGGGTCAGTCGCTTGGAAAGGCCTTCAACTTTGTTTCCCATCTCCCCAGTGACTAAGAGCAAGGCTGCATGCAGAGTAACAGCGCTTCTTACGACACTTACATAGCAAATATTGTTGATTTCAAAGAATCTGCTAGACAGTTCCTTCAAAGAGTACAAAATACGCCAGAGGAATGGGCTGGAAAATGGGTGATGGGATGCAACATGGGAAAATGTGCAATGAAGCACTTGAAAATCCCAAGATCACACAGCTGGCAGTGTTTAGAGAAGACGCAGAGTGTTCTAGCACTCTCCAGGGCTTTGGAATCATTGCTGGCAGTAACTAGAGCAGAGCAAGAAGAGAGGAAAACTTGCTTCTATAAATGTTCAGCCAGTTGTGAAGCTTCATCCTAACCCCGTGTGCAACCTTTCATGCTCACTTTGGTTAAATGATGAAGCAGACTTGGACGCAGGTGCCGCAGGGGGCAGTTCCTGCTTGGCAAGAGGGTACGTGTGCCACCTGTCCCATGGCACCAAGCTTTGCTTGCTGATGGCTTACGCTGCCATACTTTGCCTTGCAGCTGGGGGTGGGGGACAGGAATGTGCACACAGCTCAGCTGACACACAGGGATTTGTTCAGTCTCTACAACCTTTAATTTGGAGTAAATGCGTGCACGCACAGCATTGCATGGGAATGCCTGCCTCCTAAGCAGCTCCAAGCTTACACAAGCCAGAAATTTCAGAAGGATTTAGGAACAGATCAGTCTCCCTGATATATCAGCATCTCTGTAGAGTTGCCAGCTGAGACTGGGACGTAGTAGAGCTCCAGTTCATTTCCAGCTGGCTAAAAAATCCTCTCAGATGGAAATGACTTTCACACCAAAATTAACCTGGGCCGATTTCAGACCAGTATCTCGAAGGCGTACAGATTTTCTAATACCCTTTGAATCATCCAGTCCCCCAACAGGGAACTTTAGTGCCAGTACAGCATCTGCTGTAGAATATTTATATTCAGGGCTTCCTGTGTGAAGCTCTGGATGGATGTGATTACTGAATGTGCTGGAAAAAGGACAGTTTACTGCCTGGCTTTTATTTCCAGCTATTTTGTATTTCTATGCAAGGAGCTTATATGCCATGTTGTAAATGGCTGGTTTTCTTGTATGATGTCTCTTTTTTTTCCCCCCTCAGTCTCTTAATGGGCTTCTCGCTAAAACTGACGTTTCAGCAGCATTCCCATTATTAGTTATGATGCCAGTAAATGGAGGTCTCAGTAGTGGGTGAAATTTAAATTGGGTTTGAAGAACATTCAAATAATTCAGTGTTTTACTTTCGTTTGGCGGTTCCGTTTGCACAGCGCGTGGTTTAGCTATTCACATTTTAGTTACTGTGTTGATGTTGTTGAGCAAAGACCTTGTTTTGCCTGGGACCTGGCTGCAGATCTCAGGCAGTCTCATGTTGTTTACCATAGCTAGCATGAAACTGATGTTTTGTTCCCTGCATTCCTGTTTGATGTTATAAGCCAAGTCACACTAGCTAGTGCAGGAATCATTTCCATTTTGCTTTGTGCTGCTCACATGAAAAATAGCTAGCAGTGGAGAAGGACCTGTTTCTGAGCACAAACGTTAGGCATGCTTTGCTCTGTTGGGAGTTTGGAGTGATGCAGCACCTTGGATAGGGATTTACTTTTCATTCCAACAGCCGTCCTAAACTGCAGAGACTGATTTAAAGCAGGGCGGAAGACACAAAGAAATCGAAATCTGGGCTGCAAAAGGAGTCTGCAAAGTTTACACCTTTCCCCTGGACGTTTTCAGTCATCCTATGAAAAATCCTGACTAGGAAGAGGCTCTCATAACTGAGGCTTATAGGAGTCTTGGTAAATATCTCCCCAAAAAGAAGAAGCTTAGCAGTAAATATTAGTCAGCACTGCCTAGAGGCACCAGAATTCTTAGGTTATATTTCCAGATGTTGACAATAGTTCTGTGCATTTATTTCAACAGCTGTCAAACAAAGACATACACTGCTATTATCCCAGGCCAACCTAGGAAACGTTCCACTCAGACAAACAGTTCCACATCTGCCTTGCAGGTGTGCCAAGGGTTCCATCCAACACCACGTGCAGCCAAGCAAGATGCCACTGTTGTGATGGCAACTGGAAACCACGGTCTGCTCCCTTCCTCTGACTGGTAGCACACGTAAGTATGTAGCAGAGCAGCTTATCCTAGTGGGGATATGCCCTTGCAACGCAACGCGACGCAATGCACATCCCTTGGTGCCATCACAGCGCGACGGCACGGATTCATCACGTAGAGGAACGACGCCTGCTTAGTGTGATGAGCAGTATCTCTGGAGAACGTCCTGCGGTCTCCAAAAAGATACTGGATCCTCCCACCAGGTTTGTGACTCAGCTGGAAATAGATGTTAGATTATGCGCTGTGATGTGCATCAGGGAAGCACAGAAAGAAAATAACCTAGCCCAAACAATCCAATTGCTCAGCTTGGCATTCACTTCCATATACCCAGTGCTCTTACCCAAACAAAAAGTTGACATAGAAAAATTCAATATGGTGGACTTCATTACTCTTTCATGTACGTGAAAAGAGCCCATAATTCAGAAAGCTTTCCAATGAATTCAGCAATAGGTGAAGAATCTGCCTGTAAGGCAGGACGCATATGCCTGGAATGCTGGTGTAAGACACGGGTTTTTTTTTTTATTGTAAGGGATATCCCAAGCTACTGGTAGGATGCTTTTCATTGTTTCCAATAGCCTAATTAAGAGATAACTCATACCTGAGGAGAAAAAGAAGCAGTCTGATTTACAGTACCTTATGTGATTAAATCACCAGGGAAGAAAAAGAAGGATCTGAAATGGAAGGGAGAGACTTGTAAACTGTATCATTTGCAAAGAATGGAATCTCTTTCTTCTTATGACCCTTTTGCCCCTGTATTCACAGCTTATAGAGGATTCGCTGACTTTTATTTATTTGCCTAAACTACTGATTTTTCGTCTTGCAGGGTGGCTTCAAAATCCAATATGAACTTTTTAAGGCACCTAATGATCCATTCTATTATCCCCCAGGACAACTCCAGTTCCAGTGATTTCATGGGGAACTGATTCAGAAAATACCCTTATTCTCCCTTGATGTCTCCCTGGCCCCTGAACCACATTGGTGTCTGGATGCCTCTTTTCTTTGTCACAGTATGGCAGTAGCCAGAGTCAGCGAGCAAACCTGGAGTGAGGGTTGACTGGGGAAACAGGCTCACCCTGTGTGCAGCTCAAACAATGCAGCCATGGAGCTGCTTGATTTCTATGCCAAAGATGAGACTTCACTGTCAGGCTGTTTGAAAAGCAGCACAGATGCGTGGGATTCCTTGCCCTTCTATTTCAACACATAATGCTATCTGTTTTTTCTTTTCTTTTCTTTTTTTCTTTTCTTTTCTTTTCTTTTCTTTTCTTTTCTTTTCTTTTCTT